>NC_051185.1:107908508-107988312 GCF_013339695.2 Rhipicephalus sanguineus | reverse complement strand
TCAAAAACCGAATGCCGTGGGTTAAAGGAAGATCCTTTCTTAATATTCTCTGCAGCACATCCCAAAAAATAAACACCCTCCCAACAATGTAAGAAGACATGATCTACGGTTTCTGGCAGCTTACAAATAATACAATGCGTACCCCAAGGCAGAAAGCATCCCCTTTTCTCCAAAAAAGTTTTTACAGGCAATGTTTCGGTATGCAGTTTAAAGAAAAAAGTTTTGGTTCCCGCCATCACATGCATTTTCTTAACCCTCTTTAAGACATCGCTACCTGGGCCTCCACTGTACAATGATCGGTACAGGGGCACTGGAAAAACAACATCACATAATGCAAATAAAGCTCTTTTCGTTTGACGCGAGAAAGGTACTCCCGCGAAAACCGTACACAAAGGAATCTTACACTGGACACAATTTCCTTAAAATAACCCCCGATCCCTCCCACACAATCTTCAGTTGACACAACATATTCTGGGAGTGCTCTACCCAGTCGCAATTGACATAGTGTGCGAAGGAACGGGTCTGTCACATCCCTAAAAAACATAAATCGGTTAACTAGCTGGCGCAGAAGAGGTGGCCCAGTCCGAGCCCCCCGTCTTTTACCCGTCGAAACAAGTTCGTACGACTGCATCGGTCCCATCCAGAAGCCCAGACAAATATCGCAAATATTCTGTGGAACTTCTGCACATTTGTCCGGGAACAATGCAACACCTGCATGACATACCAGAGCTTGCTGATAAAGAACAGGTTGCAAACGGTGGCCCTGGCAAAGATCGACAAGGTGGCCCCTTTCCACTTCTCCGCTTTCTCCTGTGTTTCTTTAGCCTGCCCTTTCCAATACTGATCGCTGTCGCGATAACAGTCAAGCGGAACGCCCAAGTACTTGCCTGGGGTCGTCACCCAAGGCACGTTAGCAAAGTGGTCTGGTTTAATTGGCCACGATCCATGCCAGAGCCCAAGGCACTTAGACCAGTTGACCCCACTTCCTGTAATTCGGCTGAAATTGCGCACAGTATCAACTGTCTGTATTACGCTGTGTTCGTCCCTTGTAAAAATAGCTACATCGTCTGCATACGCGAGGAGCTTCACTTCGGCTGACAGTAACTGAAAACCATGTATTCTACAGTTATTGATTATTTTCAAGCACAGGGTTTCAATATAAATGCAAAATAACAAGGGGCTGAGGGGGCAACCCTGACGTACCGAACGTTGCACGCTAATGGGGGCCCCCAGACTCTTATTTACAACCAATCTCGTCGTGCAGTTTTGGGTACGCCAGGGCAACACCCTCGCAGATAACGGAACCTAAGTTGACATGGTTTAAAACGGCAAACAAAATCCTATGATCAACACAATCAAACGCCTTTTCTAAATCAATCTGCAGGATGGCAACCCGTCCTTCTGAATAATCACAACACTCGAGAATGCAGCGAGCTTTATGTATGTTTGTCACGATAGATCGCCCTTTGATTCCGCATGTTTGATGTGGCCCGACGATTTCCTTAATCACTGTCTGTAATCTTCGGGCTAAAACCTTCATGTAGACTTTGTATTCGACGTTAGTCAGTGCAATTGGTCTATAGGCTGAAACAAGTTTCTGTTTTTCGGGCTCCTCGGATTTGGGTACGAGTACAGTGTGGGACGACCTATATGACGGAGGCAGTGTTTTTAAACTGTAGGCTTCATTAAAGATAACCGCCAAGATAGGGCTAATTTCAGCCTTAAACTCTTTATAAAAAGCGGCGGTAAATCCATCAGGTCCAGGTGATTTGCCGGGGTTTAACTTGTCGATAGCCTCCTCGACCTCGGCTTCAGTTATCATCCGTTGCAAACTTTCCTTCCTTTCGTCATCCAAGCGGGGTATAACAGGCAGATACTCGCTTTTGAATTGTTCTAAGTCGACGTCATGCAATGCGAACAGCGTCCGATAATGCTCCGTAAAAGCTCTTTTTATGCCGTCTGTGTCTTTTGTTAAGGTACCACCCCATTCTATTTCCTGTATGTGGTTCCTTTCGGCTCGTGCTTTTTCCAGGCCAAGCGCGCGTTTCGTTGGCGCTTCTCCGGCAGCTGTGTCTTCTGCCCTTGCCCTAACAAGCGCACCCCGATAACGCTGCTCGTCCAGTTGCTCTATCTTTTGTTTTACTTTTCTAATATCTTCAATCCATTTTCCTGGGGCTCGGCAATCCTGCTTGAGTAGCTTATCGAGAAGCGCTTTCAACTCAGCCTCTTTTCTTTTCTCGTCATATCGAATACGCGTAGCCCTATCAATTGCTTTTAATTTTAAAGTTTCTTTACACAGTTCCCACTGTTGCCAAATGTGCAAGTTTTTGCTGGGGTCTAGTTTGCCAATTTCCTCCCTAACTGTTAAATTAAAAAGTTCGTCTTGGAGAAGCTTATTATTCAGTTTCCATAAATCCCACGAGAAGGAATTACTCCGCTTTGAACATGCGATAGAGCACTGAACAAAACAGTGATCAGAAAAAGACACCGGCACTACTTCGTAACTGTTACACTGTGGAAGAATGTCGACAGATACGTAAATACGGTCGAGTCTTGCGTGGCTAGTACCTTCGAATCGCGTGTATTTTACGGCACTCTTACTTTGGAAAGTATCTCCGACATCCTCCAGGTCCCAGTTTTCAACTATCCGTGTCAGGGTTTCAGTGCTCCTATCCCTAAATGCACGAGTGCTCGTCTTATCATGCGCACTGAGGACACAGTTGAAGTCACCAAGCATGATTAGCTGCCTTCCTGAACAGAGCCGTCCTTCTATGCCGTGAAAAAACATGGCCCTCTCTTCCATCTTATTGGGCGCGTATACGCACACAATACGCCACGCGTGTCGTAAATCAAGAAGTCGAGAAAGACACACCGGCCCGACGTACACGAATAATGGGCGTTCACCTGGAGCCCCGGCAACTTCTTAACAAAAAGTAAGCATCCGGCCGATGTGCCCACCGCGTGACTGACTACGACAAAAAATCTAGACTCGAAACGTTGCAACATGCTGCCGGTCTCCTCCTCTCCATCGACTTTAGTTTCCTGAACGGCTAACACGTCTATCTCTCGTTCGGTCACAAGTCGGTACAGCTGGCTTTGTTTTCTTTTCCCTGCCAGTCCTCTTACATTTATCGTCGCGACTCTTAACGGGCAGACAGGCGCCATTTTAACGTAAGGAAAAGGAGACCAGCAGCATGGTGCCTACCTCTCGCGTCTAGCACGTGGCTAGACGATGCCGTCGCCGGCGTTGCCATCTGTCGCCGGCACTTGAGCTTGCCCTCCGGGCTCCGCGTTGCCGCCGCGCTTCTCGGAAGACACGTTCGGGCGCGGTCGCAGAGACGACCGCCGTACTTGGGCTGTCTTTGCCGGGGGTTCCTCGACGCCAGGCGCCGTCGGTTGGGTGCCGTCGTCGCTGGTCTCGGGGTGGGGACGCTTCGACGCGGCGGCGGCACTGGTAGGCGTGTGGACGCCACTCTTTTCCGGCTGTGGCTCTTTCAAGGTCTTAATGTCCCCGACCTTGACAGGTGGTTGACTGTCCGTCGCTTTCCCAGTCGACTCGGTTGTCCTAGCTGAGTCAACCGTCGCCCTTTGCTGCGCTGGAACGACACCTTTGCCGGTGTCGCCTCCGGACGAAGCTGCAGGCAGGACCTGTGATGGCGACTGGTTGCCCGATGACCCTGACGAGTCACCTCCACTTTGTTGGACCCCAGGAATATCCGCTTTCGGGGCGTCGTTGCCGGAAGGCGCCGTCTTGTCCTGTGACCCCGCCCGCTTTCCTGTCTCCTCAGTTCCCTTCGCTGCCTCCTCTGCCTCGGCGACGTCCATAAGTTCGTCGTTGTCGTCCGCTCTTGGAAGCCCGGTCGCCGACGCGTAGGTACGGACGCAGTCCACGTCCGCATGTCCGTAGCGTCTGCACTTCGAGCAGCGTGGCACCTTGCAGTCTCGGCGAACGTGACCCGTGCCGTGGCAACGCAGGCATTGCATCGCCCTCCCGGGCACAACCACGAGGGCCAACTCGCCAGCGACTCTAACCTGGTGGGGCAGGTCGTCCACCTTGACGCCAGGCTTCAACTTGAGGAGCACGCTCCTGGTGGTTGAGCCCTTTTCCCGCATGCCCTGGACGCGCCAACGCTCTCGCGTCACCTCGGTGACGTTTCCGAACGCAGCGAAGGCTGTTCGGATGTCTTCGTCCTGCACGCCGTACAGCAGCCAATGCAGGCGAAGTTTCACCTGCTGGTCTTCCGGGTCGAAAATGACACACCGGCGCCCTTTCACTTCAGCTCCTTCAACGCAGCCAGTTTCTTCGTGGCTTCTCCGGTGTTGAGGGTCACCGCCCAGACGTGGTTAATCTGGTACGCCCCCAACGCCACCACGTCGGGGAGCACACCAGCAGTGACAAGGGCGTCTCGGAAGTCTTCGACCCTGTAGGGCCTCTCACGCACGTCACCGTGCAAGAACAGGGTGTTGTTAACAACACGACCGGTGGGCAAAGTAGGCAGTACAATCTCGTAATCCTTATCGTCGTTGACAGTGATCCTGTTACCGCGGCCGGCACGGGCCGCTATCGCCGCTCCATCGGAGCCGTTCATCCTGCGTCCGTTCGCTGGCGCGGCCGGAAGTAGAATGAGCATGGTATGGCCGATGGCGGGAGACACCGCTTTACGACTCTACTTGTAACTACCAATGTGCTCTTGTCAATAACATCAATGTGTAATTATTGAAGTGTGACTAATGAGTGCGACTAATAAAAATAAAAAAACAGCAGTATACATTGTAGAGAATAACTAAAAAAGCAGAAAAAAAAGAAGGTGCCATCAGCACTCGGTGTTCCCAGGTGGTCTCCCTCCCAAGTACTGACCGAGCCCAATGCTGCTTAGCTTCGGGGATCGGACGAGAACCGGCGCATTCAGCATGGTATGGCCGATGGCGGGAGACACCGCTTTACGACTCTACTTGTAACTACCAATGTGCTCTTGTCAATAACATCAATGTGTAATTATTGAAGTGTGACTAATGAGTGCGACTAATAAAAATAAAAAAACAGCAGTATACATTGTAGAGAATAACTAAAAAAGCAGAAAAAAAAGAAGGTGCCATCAGCACTCGGTGTTCCCAGGTGGTCTCCCTCCCAAGTACTGACCGAGCCCAATGCTGCTTAGCTTCGGGGATCGGACGAGAACCGGCGCATTCAGCATGGTATGGCCGATGGCGGGAGACACCGCTTTACGACTCTACTTGTAACTACCAATGTGCTCTTGTCAATAACATCAATGTGTAATTATTGAAGTGTGACTAATGAGTGCGACTAATAAAAATAAAAAAACAGCAGTATACATTGTAGAGAATAACTAAAAAAGCAGAAAAAAAAGAAGGTGCCATCAGCACTCGGTGTTCCCAGGTGGTCTCCCTCCCAAGTACTGACCGAGCCCAATGCTGCTTAGCTTCGGGGATCGGACGAGAACCGGCGCATTCAGCATGGTATGGCCGATGGCGGGAGACACCGCTTTACGACTCTACTTGTAACTACCAATGTGCTCTTGTCAATAACATCAATGTGTAATTATTGAAGTGTGACTAATGAGTGCGACTAATAAAAATAAAAAAACAGCAGTATACATTGTAGAGAATAACTAAAAAAGCAGAAAAAAAAGAAGGTGCCATCAGCACTCGGTGTTCCCAGGTGGTCTCCCTCCCAAGTACTGACCGAGCCCAATGCTGCTTAGCTTCGGGGATCGGACGAGAACCGGCGCATTCAGCATGGTATGGCCGATGGCGGGAGACACCGCTTTACGACTCTACTTGTAACTACCAATGTGCTCTTGTCAATAACATCAATGTGTAATTATTGAAGTGTGACTAATGAGTGCGACTAATAAAAATAAAAAAACAGCAGTATACATTGTAGAGAATAACTAAAAAAGCAGAAAAAAAAGAAGGTGCCATCAGCACTCGGTGTTCCCAGGTGGTCTCCCTCCCAAGTACTGACCGAGCCCAATGCTGCTTAGCTTCGGGGATCGGACGAGAACCGGCGCATTCAGCATGGTATGGCCGATGGCGGGAGACACCGCTTTACGACTCTACTTGTAACTACCAATGTGCTCTTGTCAATAACATCAATGTGTAATTATTGAAGTGTGACTAATGAGTGCGACTAATAAAATAAAAAAACAGCAGTATACATTGTAGAGAATAACTAAAAAAGCAGAAAAAAAAGAAGGTGCCATCAGCACTCGGTGTTCCCAGGTGGTCTCCCTCCCAAGTACTGACCGAGCCCAATGCTGCTTAGCTTCGGGGATCGGACGAGAACCGGCGCATTCAGCATGGTATGGCCGATGGCGGGAGACACCGCTTTACGACTCTACTTGTAACTACCAATGTGCTCTTGTCAATAACATCAATGTGTAATTATTGAAGTGTGACTAATGAGTGCGACTAATAAAAATAAAAAAACAGCAGTATACATTGTAGAGAATAACTAAAAAAGCAGAAAAAAAAGAAGGTGCCATCAGCACTCGGTGTTCCCAGGTGGTCTCCCTCCCAAGTACTGACCGAGCCCAATGCTGCTTAGCTTCGGGGATCGGACGAGAACCGGCGCATTCAGCATGGTATGGCCGATTTTTTTTTTTTTTTTTTTCTTTATTACCTGGCTTTGGTACACAGCACATAATACACACAACACTGGTGTAAAAACCACCCGATGTACAAAGTACATATGGTGACTGTGTAATCAACCAGCATGGTGCTGGTATCGTCAAGTTAAAATTCGGGCAATGTCACCAGCGGCTGTAGTCTTGACAGCCATTCGGGTGGTTCCGGTTCCGCTTTATATAATTCTATAAACCAATCAATACTCTCCCTGAAGTACGCTCGTGCAGGCCGCGCATCTTTATCGAAATGGTAGCCTGCCATTCGCGATCTCCACAAGGAGTGGAGGCCCAGGAGCATAATTGCATCGAAAGGAACCCCATCTTCATTGTTTACGCACAAAAACCGAATGCCATACGGGTGCAGCGGGAACTCTTTCTTGACAGATCTCTGCAAAACGTCCCAAAAATAAACCCCCTCCCAACAGTGCAAAAAAACATGATCTATGGTTTCCGGCAATTTACAAATTAAACAATGAGTACCCCATGGCAAAAAACAACCCCTTTTCTCCAAAAAAGATTTAACAGGCAACGTTCCGGTATGCAGTTTAAAGAAAAAGGTCTTTGTTCCCGGCTGCACACGCATTTTTTTTACTCTCTTTAAAACGTTGCTACCTGGGCCTCCACTGTACAAGGACCTGTACAACGGCACTGGAAAGACGATGTCGCATAAGGCAAAATAAAGTTCTTTTCGTTTTACACTCCAAAGGTACTCCCTTGAAAATCTCACAGTGAGAAACCTGATACTAAACACAATTTCTTTAAAGAAAGCCCCAATCCCTCCCACAAAATCCTCGGTAGTCACTACATACTCTGGGAGACATCTACCAAGTCGCAATTGACACAGTGTTCGCAGGAAAGGATCGGTGACATCTCTAAAAAACAAAAACCGGTTGACCAGCTGCCGTAAAAACAAGTGACCGAGTCCCAGTCCCCCGTCCTTAACCCGTCGAAACAAGTTGGTACGGCTGCATCGCTCCCACTCAGAAGCCCAGACAAATATGGCAAATATTCTGTGAAACTTCTGCACATTAGTCCGGGAGCAATGCAGCACCTGCATCACGTACCACAACTTGCTGATAAAAAACAAGTTACAAACAGTGGCTCTGGCAAAGATCGATATGGCGGCTCCTTTCCACTTATCTGCCCTCTCCCGTATATCTTTCGCCTGACCCTTCCAATAATGATCGCTGTCGCGATAACCATCGAGCGGGACGCCCAAATACCTGCCCGGGGTCGTCACCCAAGGCACGTTAGCGAAGTGGTCAGGTTTGGTTAGCCACGATCCGTGCCAGAGCCCTAGAGACTTCGACCAGTTAACTCCGCTGCCTGTAGCTTGGCTGAATGTACGCACGGTTTCTACTGTCTGTGTTATACTACGTTTGTCCCTTGTAAAAATAGCCACATCATCCGCGTACGCAAGCAGCTTAACTTCTGCTGCTTGTAACTGAAAACCGTTGATGCTATGTTCGTTGACAATTTTCATGCAGAGAGTTTCAATATACATGCAAAATAACAAAGGGCTGAGGGGGCAACCCTGACGAACCGAACGTTGCACACTAATGGGGGCCCCCAGACTCTTATTCACGATCAACTTTGTAGTGCAGTTTCGGTACGCCAGGGCCACTCCCTCGCAAATAACAGAACCGAGGTTAACATAATTTAACAGAGCAAACAAAATTCTATGGTCAACACAATCGAACGCCTTTTGAAAATCAATCTGTAAGATGGCAACTCGCTCATCTGAATAATCACAACATTCGAGTATGCTGCGCGCTATGTGAATATTGGTCACAATCGATCGCCCTTTGATACCGCACGTTTGGTGAGGCCCGACGATGTCCTTAATCACAGTCTGTAGTCTTCGAGCCAGAACCTTCATATATATTTTGTATTCTACGTTAGTAAGGGCTATTGGTCTATACCCTGAAACAAATTTTAGCTTATCTGGGTCCTCGGTTTTAGGGATAAGTACTGTGTGGGAAGACCGGTATGACGGTGGCAATGTGTTTAATTTGTACGCTTCATTAAAGATGACTGTGAGTATAGGGCTTATTTCGTGTTTAAACTGTTTATAAAAAGCGGCGGTGAATCCGTCAGGTCCGGGTGATTTTCCAGGATTTAACTTGTCTATTGCTAGTTCAATTTCGGTTGAGGTTATTGGCCTTTGCAAATTCTCCTTTCTTTCATCGTCCACGCGAGGCAAAACAGGCAAATACTCGTTTTTAAATTTTTCCAGGTCTACGTCGTGCGCGGCGAATAATGCCCGATAATGCTCAGTGAAAGCCATTTTAATGTCCTCTGTATCGCCTGTTACCGACCCGCCCCATTCTATCTCATGTATGTGGTTTCTTTCCGCGCGTGCTTTTTCCAAGCACAGCGCTCGCTTCGATGGCGTTTCACCCGCGGCTGTGTCCTCTGCCCTTGCCCTCACCAACGCACCGCGATAACGTTCTTCGTCCAGTTGCTCAATCTTTTGTTTTACTTTTCTGATGTCTTCTGACCATTTTCCGGGGGCTCGGCATTCATGCTTTAGTAGCCTATCAAGAAGCTCTTTCATTTCCGTCTCTTTCTTTCTCTGATCATGCCGAATGCGCGTTGCCCTGTCAATTGCTTTTAATTTTATAGTTTCTTTACACAGCTCCCAGTGTTGCCAAATGTGCAGACTTTTGCTTGGTTCTAATTTGCCAATTTCCTCAATTACACTTGAATTAAATTCTTCATCCTCCAGCAGCTTCCTATTTAATTTCCATGTTTCCCACGAGAAAGAATTGGTTCGCTTCTTATTTCCGATAGAGCATTCCACTAAGCAGTGGTCAGAAAAGGACACCGCGACTACAGCATAACTAGTACATGCCGGCAGGATGTCAACGGATACATAAATGCGGTCAAGTCTCGCATAACTAGGCCCTTCAAAACGCGTGTACTTAATCGCACTCGCATACTGAAGACATTCTGCAACATCCTCAAGATCCCAGTTCTCGAGAATGCGCGTCAAGACATCTGTGCTCTTTTCTCTAAAGCCGCGAGTGCTCGTCTTGTCGTGTGCACTGAGAACGCAGTTAAAGTCGCCCAACAGTATCGTCTGCTTTTCTGCACAGAGTCGTTGTTCTAGGCCGTGAAAAAACAGGGCCCTTTCTTCCACCTTGTTGGGCGCGTACACACACACAATACGCCACTCGACATTATTCAAAGAAAAGTCAAGAACCACACACCGGCCCGTCGCACACGAAAAATGACCATTCACTTGGAGCTCCGGCAACTTCTTCACAAAAAGTACGCAGCCGGCCGATGTGCCCAGTGCGTGGCTGACCACAACAAAAAACCTAGACGTGAAACGTCGCACCATGCTGCCGGTCTCTTCTTCACCATCAACTTTCGTTTCCTGCACCGCCAGCACATCTATGTCGCGTTCCGTTAAAAGTCGGTAAAGCTGGCCCTGCTTTCTTTTTCCCGCCAGTCCTCTAACGTTTAGGGTTGCAACTTTTAACGGACATGCAGGAGCCATTTTAACGAAAAGAAGAGAGACCAGCAGCACTGTGCTTACCTCTCACGTCTAGCGCGGGGCTAGACGACGCCATCGCCGGCGGTGCCGTCCGGCGCCGGCACTTGAACTTGCCCGACTGGCTCGGCGTTGCCTCCTCGCCTGTCGGACGGAACGTTGGGGCGCGGACGAAGGGATGACCGCCGTACTTGGGCAGTCTTTGCTGGGGGTTCCTCGACACCCGTCGTCGTCGCTTGAGTCCCGTCGTCGCTGGTATGCGGGTGTGGGCGCTTCGACGCCACGGCGGCGTTGATAGACGTCTGGCCGCCAGGCTTCTCTGCCTGCGGCTCGCTCGGGCTTTTCTGCTCGCCGCCCTTGGTTCCTGGCGAGCTCTCCGTCGCTTTGCCCGTCGTGTCGCTCGACCCAGCCGCATTACCCGCCGCTCGTTGGCGCGTCGGTTCAGGAACCTGGCGGGTGTCAGCTCCTAAGGACGCTGGCAGGACCTGTGTTATCGGCGGGGTGCCTTTTGAGCCAGACGAGTCACCTGACGCTTCTTGTTCAGCCGGGCCAGCCCCTTTCGAGGCTTCACCGCTGGAAGGCGCCGATGTGTCCGGTTGACCCGCCTGCTTTCTCGCCTCGTCAGTCCCCCTCGCTGCCTCCTCGGCCTCGGCGACGTCCATGAGCTCGTTGTGCTCGTCAGCCCTTGGCAGTCCGGTCGCCGACGCGTAGGTGCGGACGCAGTCCGCGTCTGCATGTCCATAGCGCCTGCACTTCGAACAGCGGGGCACCTTGCAGTCTCGGCGAACATGACCCGTGCCGTGGCAACGCAGGCATTGCATTGCCCTCCCGGGCACCACCACGAGGGCCAATTCGCCGGCGACTCTAACCTGGTGGGGCAGGTCGTCCACCTTCAGTCCAGGCTTCAACTTGAGGAGCACGCTCCTGGTGGTTGAGCCCTTTTCCCGCATGCCCTGGACGCGCCAACGCTCACGCGTCACCTCGGTGACGTTTCCGAACGCCGCGAAAGCTGTCCGTACGTCTTCGTCCTGCACACCGTAGAGCAGCCAGTGCAGGCGAATTTTCACCCGTTGGTCTTCAGGGTCGAAAATGACGCACCGGCGCCCTTTCACCTTGAGCTCCTTCAACGCGGCCAGTTTCTTTGTAGCTTCTCCGGTGTTGAGGGTCACCGCCCAGACATGGTTAATCTGGTACGCCCCCAACGCCACCACGTCGGGGAGCACACCAGCGGTGACCAGGGCGTCTCGGAAGTCTTCGACCCTGTAGGGCCTCTCACGCACGTCACCGTGCAAAAACAACGTGTTGTGAACAACACGACCGGTAGGCAGAGTGGGCAGCACAATTTCGTATTCCTTATCATCGTCGACGGTGATCCTGTTTCCGCGGCTGGCTTGGGCCGCTATCGCCGCTCCATCGGAGCCGTTCATTCTGCGTCCGTTCGCTGGCGCGCCCGGAAGTAGAATGAGCATGGTATGGCCGATGGCGGGAGACACCGCTTTACGACTCTACTTGTAACTACCAATGTGCTCTTGTCAATAACATCAATGTGTAATTATTGAAGTGTGACTAATGAGTGCGACTAATAAAAATAAAAAAACAGCAGTATACATTGTAGAGAATAACTAAAAAAGCAGAAAAAAAAGAAGGTGCCATCAGCACTCGGTGTTCCCAGGTGGTCTCCCTCCCAAGTACTGACCGAGCCCAATGCTGCTTAGCTTCGGGGATCGGACGAGAACCGGCGCATTCAGCATGGTATGGCCGATGGCGGGAGACACCGCTTTACGACTCTACTTGTAACTACCAATGTGCTCTTGTCAATAACATCAATGTGTAATTATTGAAGTGTGACTAATGAGTGCGACTAATAAAAATAAAAAAAACAGCAGTATACATTGTAGAGAATAACTAAAAAAGCAGAAAAAAAAGAAGGTGCCATCAGCACTCGGTGTTCCCAGGTGGTCTCCCTCCCAAGTACTGACCGAGCCCAATGCTGCTTAGCTTCGGGGATCGGACGAGAACCGGCGCATTCAGCATGGTATGGCCGATTTTTTTTTTTTTTCTTTATTACCTGTCTTAGGTACACAACATATATTACATTCAACACTTGTAAAAACACCCAATGTACACAGTACATACGGTGACTGAGCTGTCAACCAGCGTCACGCTGGTGTCGTCATATTAAAATTCGCGTAATGTCACCAGCGGCTCTACTGTTGGGAGCCACTCTGGTGGTTCCGGTGCTGCCTTATGAATTTCTAGAAACAAATGAATACTTTCTCTAAAGTAGGCTCGTGCAGGCCGAGCATCTTTATCAAAGTGATAACCTGCCATTCTCGATCGCCACAAAGAGTGGAGGCCCAAGAGCATGATGGTGTCTAGAGGAACCCCGTATTCATTGTCGACATTCAAAAACCTAATGCCGTACGGGTCCAGAGGTAAATCTTTCTTAATAGTTCTTTGTAAGACATCCCAAAAATAAACCCCTTCCCAACAATGCAAAAAAACATGATCTATTGTTTCTGGTACCTTGCAAATTAAACAGTGTGTACCCCACGGCAAAAAGCATCCCTTTCGCTCTAAAAAAGTTTTGACCGGTAACGTTCCTGAATGAACCTTAAAGAAGAATGTTTTTGTTCCGGGCTGCACATGCATTTTTTTAACTCTCTTTAACACATTGCTACCTGGGCCTCCACTGTACAATGACCTATACAACGGCATAGGCAAGACAACATCACAAAGAGCAAAGTAAAGTTCCTTTCGTTTCACATTGGCTAGATATTCTCTCGAAAACCGTACGGTAAGAAATTTCACACTCGACACTATTTCTTTATAAAAGCCACCAATCCCTCCTACACACTCCTCAGTTGAGACAACATACTCAGGCAACAGTCTACCTAGTCGCAATTGGCATATGGTGCGCAAGAAAGGATCACTGACATCCCTAAAGAACAAAAACCTGTTAACGAGCTGACGGAAGAAGAGGTGACCCAGTCCGAGCCCCCCGTCTTTTACCCGTCGGAACAAGTTTGTACGGCTGCACCGTTCCCACCCAGAAGCCCAGACAAACGTGGCAAATATCCTGTGGAACTTTTGCACGTTAGTCCGTGAGCAATGCAGCACCTGCATAACGTACCACAGCTTGCTGATGAAAAACAGGTTGCAAATAGTGGCTCTGGCAAAGATCGATAGGGCACCTGCTTTCCACTTCTCTGCTTTCTCTTGCGTATCCTTAGCCTGACTTTTCCAATAGTGATCGCTGTCGCGATAACACTCCAGCGGGACGCCCAAGTACTTGCCCGGGGTCGTCACCCAGGGCACGTTAGCAAAGTGGTCTGGTTTCGATGGCCACGATCCGTGCCAGAGCCCTAGACACTTGGACCAGTTAACACCGCTCCCTGTAGCTTGACTGAAATCACGCACAGTTTTGACAGCCAGTTCTATACTGTGTTGGTCCTTTGTGAAAACGGCTACATCGTCTGCATACGCAAGCAGCTTGACTTCAGCTGCATGTAGCCGGAAACCATTGATTCTGTTGTTGTTGATTACCTTCAAACACAAGGTTTCAATATAAAGACAAAATAACAGGGGGCTGAGGGGGCAACCCTGCCGAACCGAACGTTGCACACTAATGGGGGCCCCCACACTCTTATTTACTATCAACCTGGTCGTGCAGTTTCGGTACGCCAGGGCCACTCCCTCGCAGATGACAGAACCGAGGTTAGCGTGATTTAATACAGCAAACAAAATTTTGTGATCAACGCAATCAAAAGCCTTTTCCAGATCTAACTGTAATATGGCAACATGCTCATATGAAAAATCACAATATTCCAGTATGCTCCGCGCTTTATGAATGTTTAAGACAATAGATCGCCCTTTGATGCCACATGTCTGGTGAGGCCCGACGATGTACTTTATGACTGTCTGCAATCTTCGAGCCAATACTTTCATATAAATTTTATACTCAACGTTGGTTAGGGCTATGGGTCGATACGCTGTTAGAGATCTGAGTTTATGTACATCCTCGGTCTTGGGTATGAGAACAGTGTGGGAAGACCTGTATGATGGAGGCAATGTGTTCAATTTATACGCTTCGTTAAATATAACCGTTAGGATCGGGCTAATTTCGCGTTTAAACATTTTATAAAAGGCGGCAGTGAATCCATCCGGTCCTGGGGACTTTCCAGGATTTAACTTGTCTATAGCGTGCTCCACTTCGGCCACTGTTATTGCACGCTCTAAACTTTCCTTCCTTTCGTCGTCCAGACGGGGTAAACCAGACAGAAATTCATTTTTGAAACTTTCAAAGTCTACGTCGTGCAATGCGAATAGCGCCCGATAATGTTCCGTGAAAGCTCTTTTAATGTCATCTGTATCTTTTGATAAGGTACCACCCCATTCTATTTCGTGTATGTGGTTCCTTTCGGCGTGCGCTTTTTCTAGGCATAGCGCGCGTTTCGTAGGCGTTTCGCCTGCAGCGGTGTCCTCTGCCCTTGCCCTCAGCAGCGCACCCCGATAACGTTCTTCGTCCAGCTGCTCTAACTTTTGTTTTATTTTTCTGATGTCTTCTTTCCAATTTCCAGGGGCTCGGCATTCCTGCTTGAGTAGTTTATCAAGCAGCGCTTTTAATTCAGCCTCTTTCCGTTTCTCGTTATACCGAATGCACGAAGCCCTGTTAATTGCTTTTAATTTTAAAGTTTCTTTGAGTAGCTCCCACTGTTGCCAAATGTGCAGGCTTTCACTAGGGTCTAATTTGTTAATTTCCTCCATTACATACGAATTATATTCTTCATCCTCCAGGAGCTTGCCATTTAATTTCCAGGTTTCCCACGAAAAAGAGTTGTTTCTCTTGGTAATTCCGATAGAGCACTGAACTAAGCAGTGGTCAGAAAAGGACACCGGCACTACCTCGTAACTAGCACATTCAGGAAGTACTTCGACTGATACATAAATACGGTCGAGTCGTGCATAGCTTGGGCCTTCGAAACGCGTATACTTCAGTACACCCGAACAGTGGAAACTTTCGGCAACGTCCTCAAGATCACAGTTCTCAACGATTCTCAATAACACATCTGTGCTCTGATCTCTAAAAGACCGAGCGCTCGTTTTGTCGTGGGAACTGAGGACGCAGTTGAAATCCCCTAACAATACTAGCTTCCTTCCTGCACTTAGCCGTTGCTCAAGGCTACCAAAGAACAGGGCCCTATCTTCAGCCTTGTTGGGCGCATATGCGCATACGACACGCCACTCGGTGTTGTACATTGAGAAGTCAAGAGAGGCACACCGACCCGACGCACACGAAAAGTGAGCGTTCACCTGAAGCCCCGGCAACTTCTTAACGAAAAGTAAGCATCCAGCCGATGTGCCCACTGCATGACTAACAACGACAAAAAATCTAGACGCGAAACGCTGCACCATGCCGCTGGTCTCCTCCTCGCCGTCGACTTTCGTTTCCTGAACTGCAAGCACGTCTATCTCTCGTTCCGTTAGAAGTCGGTAAACCTGGCTTTGCTTTCTTTTTCCTGCCAGTCCTCTAACGTTTATGGTCGCGACCTTTAACGGGCAGTCAGGCGCCATTTTACCGAAAAGAAAAGGGACCAGCGGCACAATGCCTACCTCTCGCGTCTAGCACGTGGCTAGACGATGCCGTCGCCGGCGTTGCCATCCGGCGCAGGTACTTGGACTTGCCCCACGTGCTCCGCGTTGCCGCCGCGCTTGTCGGCCGGAACGTTGGGGCGCGGTCGAAGGGATGACCGCCGTACTTGGGCGCTCTTGGCGGGTGGTTCCTCGTTGGCAATTACGGTCGCTTCAGTACCATCGTTGCTGGTCGTGGGGTGGGGGCGCTTGGAGGCCGCGGTGACATTGAGCGGCGTGTGAACGCCACTCTTCTCCGGTTGTGGCTCGTTCAAGTTTGTAGGTTCGCCAACCTTGGGTGCTGGTGAACTTGACGTGACTGCCGGCGACGCGTCGGTTGACACACTCGACTCGCCCGCCCCTCTATGAAGCGTTGGTGCCTTGCCCTTTCGGGTATCGCCTCCTGACGCCGCTGGGACGACTTGTGTTGCTGGCTGGTGGCCCTTTGTCCCCGACATGTCGCCTACAGCTGGTTGGTCCACCGGCCCGTCTCCTTTCGGGGCGTCACCGCTGGAAGGCGTCGACGTGTCCTCTGGTCGTGACCGCTTTCCTGCCTCGTCGATTCCCCTCGCAGCCTCCTCCGCCTCGGCGACGTCCATGAGCTCTTCATTTTCGTCGTCCTTTGGCCGCCCGGTCGCCGACGCGTAGGTTCGGACGCAGTCCGCGTCCGCGTGTCCGTAACGCCGGCACTTCGAACACCGGGGCACCCTGCAGTCCCGGCGAACGTGTCCCGTGCCGTGGCAGCGCAGGCACTGCATTGCACGCCCGGGCACCACCACGAGGGCCAACTCGCCGGCGACACGAACCTGGTGGGGCAGGTCGTCGACCCTTACTCCCGCCTTCAGCTTCAGCAACACAGTCCTTGTGGTGGAGCCCTTCTCTCGCATGCCTTGTACGCGCCAACGCTCTCGGGTAACCTCGGTGACGTTCCCGAATGCAGCGAAAGCGGTCCGGATGTCGTCATCTTGGACGCCGTGAAGCATCCAATGCAGGCGCAGTTTGACCTGCTGGTCCTCAGGGTCGAAAACCACACACCGGCGGCCTTTGACCTTCAGCTCCTTAACCGCTGCTAACTTCTTCGTGGCTTCACCGGTTTTCAGTGTCACCGCCCAGACGTGGTTGATCTGGTACGCCCCTAACGCCACGACGTCAGGGAGCACACCAGCCGCGGCGAGGGCGTCTCGGAAATCTTCCACCTTGTACGGCCGCTCACGCACGTCTCCGTGCAAAAACAACGTGTTGAGAACAACACGGCCAGTGGGCAGAGTAGGCAGCACAATCTCGTAAGCGTTATCTTCTTCGACAGCCATCCTGTTACCGCGGCCGGCACGGGCCGCTATCGCCGCTCCATCGGAGCCGTTCATCCTGCGTCCGTTCGCTTGCGCGGCCGGAAGTAGAATGCATGGTATGGCCGATGGCGGGAGACACCGCTTTACGACTCTACTTGTAACTACCAATGTGCTCTTGTCAATAACATCAATGTGTAATTATTGAAGTGTGACTAATGAGTGCGACTAATAAAAATAAAAAAACAGCAGTATACATTGTAGAGAATAACTAAAAAAGCAGAAAAAAAAGAAGGTGCCATCAGCACTCGGTGTTCCCAGGTGGTCTCCCTCCCAAGTACTGACCGAGCCCAATGCTGCTTAGCTTCGGGGATCGGACGAGAACCGGCGCATTCAGCATGGTATGGCCGATGGCGGGAGACACCGCTTTACGACTCTACTTGTAACTACCAATGTGCTCTTGTCAATAACATCAATGTGTAATTATTGAAGTGTGACTAATGAGTGCGACTAATAAAAATAAAAAAACAGCAGTATACATTGTAGAGAATAACTAAAAAAGCAGAAAAAAAAGAAGGTGCCATCAGCACTCGGTGTTCCCAGGTGGTCTCCCTCCCAAGTACTGACCGAGCCCAATGCTGCTTAGCTTCGGGGATCGGACGAGAACCGGCGCATTCAGCATGGTATGGCCGATGGCGGGAGACACCGCTTTACGACTCTACTTGTAACTACCAATGTGCTCTTGTCAATAACATCAATGTGTAATTATTGAAGTGTGACTAATGAGTGCGACTAATAAAAATAAAAAAACAGCAGTATACATTGTAGAGAATAACTAAAAAAGCAGAAAAAAAAGAAGGTGCCATCAGCACTCGGTGTTCCCAGGTGGTCTCCCTCCCAAGTACTGACCGAGCCCAATGCTGCTTAGCTTCGGGGATCGGACGAGAACCGGCGCATTCAGCATGGTATGGCCGATGGCGGGAGACACCGCTTTACGACTCTACTTGTAACTACCAATGTGCTCTTGTCAATAACATCAATGTGTAATTATTGAAGTGTGACTAATGAGTGCGACTAATAAAAATAAAAAAAACAGCAGTATACATTGTAGAGAATAACTAAAAAAGCAGAAAAAAAAGAAGGTGCCATCAGCACTCGGTGTTCCCAGGTGGTCTCCCTCCCAAGTACTGACCGAGCCCAATGCTGCTTAGCTTCGGGGATCGGACGAGAACCGGCGCATTCAGCATGGTATGGCCGATTTTTTTTTTTTTTTTTTTCTTTATTACCTGGCTTTGGTACACAGCACATAATACACAACACTGGTGTAAAAACCACCCGATGTACAAAGTACATATGGTGACTGTGTAATCAACCAGCATGGTGCTGGTATCGTCAAGTTAAAATTCGGGCAATGTCACCAGCGGCTGTAGTCTTGACAGCCATTCGGGTGGTTCCGGTTCCGCTTTATATAATTCTATAAACCAATCAATACTCTCCCTGAAGTACGCTCGTGCAGGCCGCGCATCTTTATCGAAATGGTAGCCTGCCATTCGCGATCTCCACAAGGAGTGGAGGCCCAGGAGCATAATTGCATCGAAAGGAACCCCATCTTCATTGTTTACGCACAAAAACCGAATGCCATACGGGTGCAGCGGGAACTCTTTCTTGACAGATCTCTGCAAAACGTCCCAAAAATAAACCCCCTCCCAACAGTGCAAAAAAACATGATCTATGGTTTCCGGCAATTTACAAATTAAACAATGAGTACCCCATGGCAAAAAACAACCCCTTTTCTCCAAAAAAGATTTAACAGGCAACGTTCCGGTATGCAGTTTAAAGAAAAAGGTCTTTGTTCCCGGCTGCACACGCATTTTTTTTACTCTCTTTAAAACGTTGCTACCTGGGCCTCCACTGTACAAGGACCTGTACAACGGCACTGGAAAGACGATGTCGCATAAGGCAAAATAAAGTTCTTTTCGTTTTACACTCCAAAGGTACTCCCTTGAAAATCTCACAGTGAGAAACCTGATACTAAACACAATTTCTTTAAAGAAAGCCCCAATCCCTCCCACAAAATCCTCGGTAGTCACTACATACTCTGGGAGACATCTACCAAGTCGCAATTGACACAGTGTTCGCAGGAAAGGATCGGTGACATCTCTAAAAAACAAAAACCGGTTGACCAGCTGCCGTAAAAACAAGTGACCGAGTCCCAGTCCCCCGTCCTTAACCCGTCGAAACAAGTTGGTACGGCTGCATCGCTCCCACTCAGAAGCCCAGACAAATATGGCAAATATTCTGTGAAACTTCTGCACATTAGTCCGGGAGCAATGCAGCACCTGCATCACGTACCACAACTTGCTGATAAAAAACAAGTTACAAACAGTGGCTCTGGCAAAGATCGATATGGCGGCTCCTTTCCACTTATCTGCCCTCTCCCGTATATCTTTCGCCTGACCCTTCCAATAATGATCGCTGTCGCGATAACCATCGAGCGGGACGCCCAAATACCTGCCCGGGGTCGTCACCCAAGGCACGTTAGCGAAGTGGTCAGGTTTGGTTAGCCACGATCCGTGCCAGAGCCCTAGAGACTTCGACCAGTTAACTCCGCTGCCTGTAGCTTGGCTGAATGTACGCACGGTTTCTACTGTCTGTGTTATACTACGTTTGTCCCTTGTAAAAATAGCCACATCATCCGCGTACGCAAGCAGCTTAACTTCTGCTGCTTGTAACTGAAAACCGTTGATGCTATGTTCGTTGACAATTTTCATGCAGAGAGTTTCAATATACATGCAAAATAACAAAGGGCTGAGGGGGCAACCCTGACGAACCGAACGTTGCACACTAATGGGGGCCCCCAGACTCTTATTCACGATCAACTTTGTAGTGCAGTTTCGGTACGCCAGGGCCACTCCCTCGCAAATAACAGAACCGAGGTTAACATAATTTAACAGAGCAAACAAAATTCTATGGTCAACACAATCGAACGCCTTTTGAAAATCAATCTGTAAGATGGCAACTCGCTCATCTGAATAATCACAACATTCGAGTATGCTGCGCGCTATGTGAATATTGGTCACAATCGATCGCCCTTTGATACCGCACGTTTGGTGAGGCCCGACGATGTCCTTAATCACAGTCTGTAGTCTTCGAGCCAGAACCTTCATATATATTTTGTATTCTACGTTAGTAAGGGCTATTGGTCTATACCCTGAAACAAATTTTAGCTTATCTGGGTCCTCGGTTTTAGGGATAAGTACTGTGTGGGAAGACCGGTATGACGGTGGCAATGTGTTTAATTTGTACGCTTCATTAAAGATGACTGTGAGTATAGGGCTTATTTCGTGTTTAAACTGTTTATAAAAAGCGGCGGTGAATCCGTCAGGTCCGGGTGATTTTCCAGGATTTAACTTGTCTATTGCTAGTTCAATTTCGGTTGAGGTTATTGGCCTTTGCAAATTCTCCTTTCTTTCATCGTCCACGCGAGGCAAAACAGGCAAATACTCGTTTTTAAATTTTTCCAGGTCTACGTCGTGCGCGGCGAATAATGCCCGATAATGCTCAGTGAAAGCCATTTTAATGTCCTCTGTATCGCCTGTTACCGACCCGCCCCATTCTATCTCATGTATGTGGTTTCTTTCCGCGCGTGCTTTTTCCAAGCACAGCGCTCGCTTCGATGGCGTTTCACCCGCGGCTGTGTCCTCTGCCCTTGCCCTCACCAACGCACCGCGATAACGTTCTTCGTCCAGTTGCTCAATCTTTTGTTTTACTTTTCTGATGTCTTCTGACCATTTTCCGGGGGCTCGGCATTCATGCTTTAGTAGCCTATCAAGAAGCTCTTTCATTTCCGTCTCTTTCTTTCTCTGATCATGCCGAATGCGCGTTGCCCTGTCAATTGCTTTTAATTTTATAGTTTCTTTACACAGCTCCCAGTGTTGCCAAATGTGCAGACTTTTGCTTGGTTCTAATTTGCCAATTTCCTCAATTACACTTGAATTAAATTCTTCATCCTCCAGCAGCTTCCTATTTAATTTCCATGTTTCCCACGAGAAAGAATTGGTTCGCTTCTTATTTCCGATAGAGCATTCCACTAAGCAGTGGTCAGAAAAGGACACCGCGACTACAGCATAACTAGTACATGCCGGCAGGATGTCAACGGATACATAAATGCGGTCAAGTCTCGCATAACTAGGCCCTTCAAAACGCGTGTACTTAATCGCACTCGCATACTGAAGACATTCTGCAACATCCTCAAGATCCCAGTTCTCGAGAATGCGCGTCAAGACATCTGTGCTCTTTTCTCTAAAGCCGCGAGTGCTCGTCTTGTCGTGTGCACTGAGAACGCAGTTAAAGTCGCCCAACAGTATCGTCTGCTTTTCTGCACAGAGTCGTTGTTCTAGGCCGTGAAAAAACAGGGCCCTTTCTTCCACCTTGTTGGGCGCGTACACACACACAATACGCCACTCGACATTATTCAAAGAAAAGTCAAGAACCACACACCGGCCCGTCGCACACGAAAAATGACCATTCACTTGGAGCTCCGGCAACTTCTTCACAAAAAGTACGCAGCCGGCCGATGTGCCCAGTGCGTGGCTGACCACAACAAAAAACCTAGACGTGAAACGTCGCACCATGCTGCCGGTCTCTTCTTCACCATCAACTTTCGTTTCCTGCACCGCCAGCACATCTATGTCGCGTTCCGTTAAAAGTCGATAAAGCTGGCCCTGCTTTCTTTTTCCCGCCAGTCCTCTAACGTTTAGGGTTGCAACTTTTAACGGGCATGCAGGAGCCATTTTAACGAAAAGAAGAGAGACCAGCAGCACTGTGCTTACCTCTCACGTCTAGCGCGGGGCTAGACGACGCCATCGCCGGCGGTGCCGTCCGGCGCCGGCACTTGAACTTGCCCGACTGGCTCGGCGTTGCCTCCTCGCCTGTCGGACGGAACGTTGGGGCGCGGACGAAGGGATGACCGCCGTACTTGGGCAGTCTTTGCTGGGGGTTCCTCGACACCCGGCGTCGTCGCTTGAGTCCCGTCGTCGCTGGTCTGCGGGTGCGGGCGCTTCGACGCCACGGCGGCGTTGATAGACGTCTGGCCGCCAGGCTTCTCCGCCTGCGGCTCGCTCGGGCTTTTCTGCTCGCCGCCCTTGGTTCCTGGCGAGCTCTCCGTCGCTTTGCCCGTCGTGTCGCTCGACCCAGCCGCATTACCCGCCGCTCGTTGGCGCGTCGGTTCAGGAACCTGGCGGGTGTCAGCTCCTAAGGACGCTGGCAGGACCTGTGTTATCGGCGGGGTGCCTTTTGAGCCAGACGAGTCACCTGACGCTTCTTGTTCAGCCGGGCCAGCCCCTTTCGAGGCTTCACCGCTGGAAGGCGCCGATGTGTCCGGTTGACCCGCCTGCTTTCTCGCCTCGTCAGTCCCCCTCGCTGCCTCCTCGGCCTCGGCGACGTCCATGAGCTCGTTGTGCTCGTCAGCCCTTGGCAGTCCGGTCGCCGACGCGTAGGTGCGGACGCAGTCCGCGTCTGCATGTCCATAGCGCCTGCACTTCGAACAGCGGGGCACCTTGCAGTCTCGGCGAACATGACCCGTGCCGTGGCAACGCAGGCATTGCATTGCCCTCCCGGGCACCACCACGAGGGCCAATTCGCCGGCGACTCTAACCTGGTGGGGCAGGTCGTCCACCTTCAGTCCAGGCTTCAACTTGAGGAGCACGCTCCTGGTGGTTGAGCCCTTTTCCCGCATGCCCTGGACGCGCCAACGCTCACGCGTCACCTCGGTGACGTTTCCGAACGCCGCGAAAGCTGTCCGTACGTCTTCGTCCTGCACACCGTAGAGCAGCCAGTGCAGGCGAATTTTCACCCGTTGGTCTTCAGGGTCGAAAATGACGCACCGGCGCCCTTTCACCTTGAGCTCCTTCAACGCGGCCAGTTTCTTTGTAGCTTCTCCGGTGTTGAGGGTCACCGCCCAGACATGGTTAATCTGGTACGCCCCCAACGCCACCACGTCGGGGAGCACACCAGCGGTGACCAGGGCGTCTCGGAAGTCTTCGACCCTGTAGGGCCTCTCACGCACGTCACCGTGCAAAAACAACGTGTTGTGAACAACACGACCGGTAGGCAGAGTGGGCAGCACAATTTCGTATTCCTTATCATCGTCGACGGTGATCCTGTTTCCGCGGCTGGCTTGGGCCGCTATCGCCGCTCCATCGGAGCCGTTCATTCTGCGTCCGTTCGCTGGCGCGCCCGGAAGTAGAATGAGCATGGTATGGCCGATGGCGGGAGACACCGCTTTACGACTCTACTTGTAACTACCAATGTGCTCTTGTCAATAACATCAATGTGTAATTATTGAAGTGTGACTAATGAGTGCGACTAATAAAAATAAAAAAACAGCAGTATACATTGTAGAGAATAACTAAAAAAGCAGAAAAAAAAGAAGGTGCCATCAGCACTCGGTGTTCCCAGGTGGTCTCCCTCCCAAGTACTGACCGAGCCCAATGCTGCTTAGCTTCGGGGATCGGACGAGAACCGGCGCATTCAGCATGGTATGGCCGATGGCGGGAGACACCGCTTTACGACTCTACTTGTAACTACCAATGTGCTCTTGTCAATAACATCAATGTGTAATTATTGAAGTGTGACTAATGAGTGCGACTAATAAAATAAAAAAACAGCAGTATACATTGTAGAGAATAACTAAAAAAGCAGAAAAAAAAGAAGGTGCCATCAGCACTCGGTGTTCCCAGGTGGTCTCCCTCCCAAGTACTGACCGAGCCCAATGCTGCTTAGCTTCGGGGATCGGACGAGAACCGGCGCATTCAGCATGGTATGGCCGATGGCGGGAGACACCGCTTTACGACTCTACTTGTAACTACCAATGTGCTCTTGTCAATAACATCAATGTGTAATTATTGAAGTGTGACTAATGAGTGCGACTAATAAAAATAAAAAAACAGCAGTATACATTGTAGAGAATAACTAAAAAAGCAGAAAAAAAAGAAGGTGCCATCAGCACTCGGTGTTCCCAGGTGGTCTCCCTCCCAAGTACTGACCGAGCCCAATGCTGCTTAGCTTCGGGGATCGGACGAGAACCGGCGCATTCAGCATGGTATGGCCGATGGCGGGAGACACCGCTTTACGACTCTACTTGTAACTACCAATGTGCTCTTGTCAATAACATCAATGTGTAATTATTGAAGTGTGACTAATGAGTGCGACTAATAAAAATAAAAAAACAGCAGTATACATTGTAGAGAATAACTAAAAAAGCAGAAAAAAAAGAAGGTGCCATCAGCACTCGGTGTTCCCAGGTGGTCTCCCTCCCAAGTACTGACCGAGCCCAATGCTGCTTAGCTTCGGGGATCGGACGAGAACCGGCGCATTCAGCATGGTATGGCCGATGGCGGGAGACACCGCTTTACGACTCTACTTGTAACTACCAATGTGCTCTTGTCAATAACATCAATGTGTAATTATTGAAGTGTGACTAATGAGTGCGACTAATAAAAATAAAAAAACAGCAGTATACATTGTAGAGAATAACTAAAAAAGCAGAAAAAAAAGAAGGTGCCATCAGCACTCGGTGTTCCCAGGTGGTCTCCCTCCCAAGTACTGACCGAGCCCAATGCTGCTTAGCTTCGGGGATCGGACGAGAACCGGCGCATTCAGCATGGTATGGCCGATGGCGGGAGACACCGCTTTACGACTCTACTTGTAACTACCAATGTGCTCTTGTCAATAACATCAATGTGTAATTATTGAAGTGTGACTAATGAGTGCGACTAATAAAAATAAAAAAACAGCAGTATACATTGTAGAGAATAACTAAAAAAGCAGAAAAAAAAGAAGGTGCCATCAGCACTCGGTGTTCCCAGGTGGTCTCCCTCCCAAGTACTGACCGAGCCCAATGCTGCTTAGCTTCGGGGATCGGACGAGAACCGGCGCATTCAGCATGGTATGGCCGATTTTTTTTTTTTTTTTCTTTATTACCTGGCTTTGGTACAAAACACATGAAATAAACAACACTAGAATTAAAACCACCCGATGTACAAAGTACACATGGTGACTGTGTAGTCAACCAGCATGGAGCTGGTGTCGTCTAGTTAAAATTCGGGTAATGTCACCAGCGGCTGTAGTCTTGAGAGCCACTCGGGGGGTTCTGATTCCACTTTATGTAATTCTAATAACCAATGAATGCTCTCTCTAAAGTACGCCCGTGCAGGCCGCGCATCTTTATCAAAATGGTACCCAGCCATTCGCGATCTCCACAAAGAGTGGAGGCCCAGGAGCATAACTGCGTCAAACGGAACGCCGTCTTCATTCTTTACGCTCAAAAACCGAATGCCATACGGGTGCAGTGGGAATTCTTTTTTGACTGTTCTCTGTAATACGTCCCAAAAATAAACCCCCTCCCAACAATGTAGAAAAACATGGTCTATCGTTTCGGGCAATTTGCAAATCAAACAATGACTACCCCATGGCAAAAAGCAACCCCTTGTCTCCAAAAAGGCTTTGACAGGCAACGTTCCGGTATGAAGTTTAAAGAAAAAGGTCTTTGTTCCCGGCTGCACCTGCATTTTTTTAACTCTCTTTAATACATCGCTACCTGGGCCTCCACTGTACAAGGACCTGTACAACGGTACTGGGAAAACAATGTCGCACAAGGCAAAATAAAGCTCTTTTCTTTTTACATTCCAAAGGTACTCTCTCGAAAATCTTACAGAAAGAAACCTGACACTAGACACTATTTCTTTATAGTAACCGCCAATCCCTCCCACACAATCTTCGATAGTAACAACATACTCAGGGAGATATCTACCGAGTCGCATTTGACACAGTGTGCGCAGGAAGGGATCAGTGACGTCTCTAAAAACAAAAAACGGTTAACAAGCTGCCGCAAAAAGAGGTGACCAAGTCCCAGCCCCCCATCTTTGACCCGTCGAAACAAGTTGGTACGACTGCATCGCTCCCACTCAGAGGACCAGACAAATATGGCAAATATTCGGTGAAACTTCTGCACATTAGTCCGGGAGCAATGCAGCACCTGCATTACGTACCACAGCTTGCTGATGAAAAACAAGTTACAAACGGTGGCTCTGGCAAAGATCGATAAGGCGGCGCCTTTCCACTTGTCGGCTTTCTCCCGTATATCTTTCGCCTGACCTTTCCAATAATGATCGCTGTCGCGATAACCATCGAGCGGGACGCCCAAATACTTGCCCGGGGTCGTCACCCAAGGCACGTTTGCGAAGTGGTCAGGTTTGGTTGGCCACGATCCGTGCCAGAGCCCTAGGGACTTCGACCAGTTAACTCCGCTCCCTGTAGCTTGGCTGAATGCACGCACGGTTTCGACAGCCTGGGTTATACTACGTTTGTCCCTTGAAAAAATAGCCACATCGTCCGCGTACGCAAGCAGCTTAACTTCTGCTGCTTGTAACTGAAAACCATTGATGCTATGTTCATTGACAATTTTCATGCAGAGAGTTTCTATGTACATGCAAAATAACAGGGGGCTGAGGGGGCAACCCTGACGAACCGAACGTTGCACACTAATGGGGGCCCCCAGACTCTTATTAACGATCAACCTCGTAGTGCAGTTTCGGTACGCCAGGGCCACTCCCTCGCAGATAACAGAACCAAGGTTAACATAATTTAACAGAGCAAACAAAATTCTATTGTCAACACAATCAAATGCTTTTTCAAAATCAATCTGTAAGATGGCAACTCGCTCATCTGAATAATCACAACATTCAAGTATGCTGCGCGCTATATGAATATTGGTAACAATGGATCGCCCTTTGATACCGCACGTTTGATGCGGCCCAACGATGTCCTTAATCACTGACTGCAGTCTGCGAGCCAAAACCTTCATATAGATTTTGTATTCTACGTTAGTAAGGGCTATTGGTCTATACCCTGAAACAAATTTTAGCTTATCTGGGTCCTCGGTTTTAGGGATAAGTACTGTGTGGGAAGACCGGTATGACGGTGGCAATGTATTTAATTTGTACGCTTCATTATATATGACTGTGAGGATAGGGCTTACTTCGTGTTTAAACTGTTTATAAAAAGCGGCGGTGAACCCGTCAGGACCGGGTGATTTTCCAGGATTTAACTTTTCTATGGCTACTTCAACTTCGGCTGAGGTTATTGGCCTTTGCAAGCTCTGCTTTCTTTCATCGTCCACGCGGGGCAAAACAGGCAGATACTCGTTTTTGAATTTTTCCAGGTCTACGTCGTGCTCGGCGAATAATGCCCGATAATGCTCAGTGAAAGCCATTTTAATTTCCTCTGTATCGGTTGTTACCGACCCGCCCCATTCTATCTCGTGTATGTAGTTTCTTTCGGCACGTGCTTTTTCCAAGCATAGGGCGCGTTTCGATGGCATTTCACCCGCAGCCGTATCCTCTGCCCTTGCCCTCACAAGCGCGCCCCGATACCGTTCTTCGTCCAGCTGCTCTAAGTTTTGTTTTACTTTTCTGATGTCTTCTATCCATTTTCCAGGGGCTCGGCATTCCTGCTCGAGTAGCTTATCAAGCAGCAGTTTTAATTCCTTCTCTTTCCTTTTCTCTTCGTGCCGAATACACGTAGCCCTTTCAATTGCTTTCAATTTTAAAGATTCTTTGCATAGTTCCCACTGCTGCCAAATACAAAGGTTTTCACTGGGGTCTAATTTGGAGATTCGATCATTTACAGTTAAATTAAACTCCTCGTCCTGCAATAATTTACTATTTAATTTCCACGTTTCCCACGAGAAAGAGGTGGTTCGCTTGGTAATTCCGATAGAGCACTGTACTAAGCAGTGGTCCGAAAACGACACCGGGACTACGTCGTAACCGGTACAATGCGGAAGGATGTCCACAGATACGTAAACGCGGTCGAGTCTTGCGTGGCTAGGGCCTTCGAAACGCGTAAACTTTACTGGCCTCGTACCTTGAATACATTCTGCCACATCCTCGAGGTCCCAGCTTTCGACAATACGCGTCAATATATCCGTGCTCTTATCCCTGAAACCCCGAGTGCTCGTTTTGTCGTGCGCACTAAGGACACAGTTAAAGTCGCCCAACACTATTAACTGCCTTCCTGCACTGAGCCGTTGTTCAAGGCTGTGAAAAAACACGGCCCTTTCTTCGACCTTGTTGGGCGCGTACACACACACGACACGCCACACGGTGTTGTTCAGGGAAAAATCAAATACTGCGCATCGGCCATCAACACTCGAAAAATGGGCGTTCATCTGGAGCCCCGGCAACTTCTTAACAAAGAGTATGCAGCCGGCCGATGTGCCCACAGCGTGGCTGACTACAGCAAAAAAGCGAGACGTGAAACGTTGCACCATGCTGCCGGTCTCCTCTTCGCCATCGACTTTAGTTTCCTGCACCGCTAGTACGTCTATGTCCCGTTCCGTTAAAAGTCGATAAAGCTGGCCCTGCTTTCTTTTCCCTGCCAGTCCTCTCACGTTTATGCTGGCAACTTTTAACGAACAAGCAGGAGCCATTTTAACGAGCGGAAAGGAGACCAGCAGCACTGTGCTTACCTCTCACGTCTAGCACGGGGCTAGACGGTGCCGTCGCCGGCATTGCCATCCGGCGCAACCGCTGGAGCTTGCCCGCCAGGGTCGGCGTTGGCGCCGCGCTTGTCGGATGAAACGTTCGGGCGCGGTCGCAGAGACGACCGCCGTACTTGGGCTGTCTTGGCAGGGGGCTCCTCGACGCCAGGGGCAGCCGGTTGGCTGCCGTCGTTGCTGGACTGGGGGTGGGGGCGCTTCGACGCCGCGACGACATTGGTAGGCATGGTGACGCCACTCTTTTCTGACGGTGGCTCCTTGGAGGTCTTAACGTCGCCGACCTTGGCAGCTGGGTCACTGTCCGCCGCTGTCCCAGGCGTCTCGGTTGACGCAGCCGAGTCAACCGCCGCTCTTTGCAGCGCTGGGATGACCCCTTTCCCGGTGCCTCCTCCTGACGAAGCTGCAGGCAGGACCTGTGTCAGCGGATCGTTCCCCGGTGACCGTGACGAGTCACCTACAGCTTGTAGGCCCCCCGGCACAACCCCTTTCGGGGCGTCACCGCCGGTAAGCGCCGACGTGTCCGGTGGCCCCGTCTGCCTCCTCGCGTCCTCCGTGCCCCTCGCCGCCTCTTCAGCCTCGGCGACGTCCATCAGATGCTCGTGGTCATCCGCCTTTGGCAGCCCGGTCGCCGACGCGTACGTACGGACGCAGTCCGCGTCCGCGTGTCCATAGCGCCGGCACTTCGAACACCGAGGCACCCTGCAGTCACGGCGTACGTGCCCCGTTCCATGGCAGCGCAGGCACTGCATTGCTCGCCCGGGAACCACCACGAGGGCCAACTCGCCGGCGACGCGAACCTGGTGGGGCAGGTCGTCAACCTTGAGACCGGGCTTCAATTTGAGTAGCACGCTCCTCGTGGTTGAGCCCTTTTCTCGCATCCCTTGGACACGCCAACGCTCGCGCGTCACTTCGGTTACGTTCCCGAACGCCGCGAAAGCTGTCCGAATGTCTTCGTCCAGCACGCCGTACAGCAGCCAATGCAGGCGAAGTTTGACCTGCTGGTCTTCGGGGTCGAAAACGACACACCGACGCCCTTTCACCTTCAGCTCCTTCATGGCAGCGAGTTTCTTTGTGGCTTCGCTGGTGTTCAGGGTGACCGCCCAGACATGGTTAATCTGGTAAGCACCCACTGCCAGCACGTCGGGTAGAACACCAGCAGTCGCAAGGGCGTCTCGGAAATCTTCGACCCGGTAAGGCCTCTCACGCACGTCTCCGTGCAAGAACAACGTGTTCTGAACGATACGACCGGTAGGCAAAGTAGGCAGCACGATTTCGTAGTCCTTATCGTCTTCAGCGGTGATCCTGTTACCGCGGCCGGCACGGGCCGCTATCGCCGCTCCATCGGAGCCGTTCATCCTGCGTCCGTTCGCTATCGCGTCCGGAAGTAGAATGAGCAGCATGGTATGGCCGATGGCGGGAGACACCGCTTTACGACTCTACTTGTAACTACCAATGTGCTCTTGTCAATAACATCAATGTGTAATTATTGAAGTGTGACTAATGAGTGCGACTAATAAAAATAAAAAAACAGCAGTATACATTGTAGAGAATAACTAAAAAAGCAGAAAAAAAAGAAGGTGCCATCAGCACTCGGTGTTCCCAGGTGGTCTCCCTCCCAAGTACTGACCGAGCCCAATGCTGCTTAGCTTCGGGGATCGGACGAGAACCGGCGCATTCAGCATGGTATGGCCGATTTTTTTTTTTTTTTTTTTTCTTTATTACCTGGCTTTGGTACAAAACACATGAAACCAACAACACTAAAATTAAAACCACCCGATGTACAAAGTACACGTGGTGACTGTGTAGTCAACCAGCATGGAGCTGGTATCGTCTAGTTAAAATTCGGGCAATGTCACCAGCGGCTGTAGTCTTGAGAGCCACTCGGGTGGTTCCGGTTCCACTTTATATAATTCTAATAACCAATGAATGCTCTCTCTAAAGTACGCTCGAGCAGGCCGCGCATCTTTGTCAAAGTGGTACCCAGCCATTCGCGATCTCCACAAAGAGTGGAGGCCCAGGAGCATAACTGCGTCAAACGGAACGCCGTCTTCATTCTTTACGCACAAGAACCGAATGCCATACGGGTGCAGTGGGAATTCTTTTTTGACTGTTCTCTGTAGTACGTCCCAAAAATAAACCCCCTCCCAACAATGTAAAAAAACATGGTCTATCGTTTCTGGCAATTTGCAAATCAAACAATGACTACCCCATGGCAAAAAGCAACCCCTTGTCTCCAAAAAGGCTTTAACAGGCAACGTTCCGGTATGAAGTTTAAAGAAAAAAGGTCTTTGTTCCCGGCGGCACCTGCATTTTTTTTACTCTCTTTAAAACATTGCTACCTGGGCCTCCACTGTACAAGGACCTGTACAACGGCACTGGGAAGACAATGTCGCACAAGGCAAAATAAAGTTCCTTTCTTTTTACATTCCAAAGGTACTCTCTTGAAAATCTTACAGAAAGAAACCTGACACTAGACACTATTTCTTTATAGAAACCGCCAATCCCTCCCACACAATCTTCGGTAGTAACAACATACTCAGGGAGACATCTACCAAGTCGCATTTGACTCAGTGTGCGCAGGAAGGGATCAGTGACGTCTCTAAAAAACAAAAAACGGCTAACAAGCTGCCGCAAAAAGAGGTGACCAAGTCCCAGCCCCCCATCTTTGACCCGTCGAAACAAGTTGGTACGGCTGCATCGCTCCCACTCAGAAGCCCAGACAAATATGGCAAATATTCTGTGAAACTTCTGCACATTAGTCCGGGAGCAATGCAGCACCTGCATTACGTACCACAACTTGCTGATAAAAAACAAGTTACAAACAGTGGCTCTGGCAAAGATCGATAAGACGGCTCCTTTCCACTTGTCGGCTTTCTCCCGTATATCTTTCGCCTGACCTTTCCAATAATGATCGCTGTCGCGATAACCATCGAGCGGGATGCCCAAATATCTGCCCGGGGTTGTCACCCAAGGCACGTTAGCGAAGTGGTCAGGTTTGGTTGGCCACGATCCGTGCCAGAGCCCTAGGGACTTCGACCAGTTAACTCCGCTCCCTGTAGCTTGGCTGAAATCGCGCACAGGTTTCGACAGCCTGTTCGATACTACGTTTGTCCCTTGAAAAAATAGCCACATCGTCCGCATATGCAAGCAGCTTAACTTGTGCTGCCTGTAACTCAAAACCATTGATTCTACGTTCATTGACAATTTTCATGCAGAGAGTTTCTATGTAGATGCAAAATAACAAGGGGCTGAGGGGGCAACCCTGACGAACCGAACGTTGCACACTAATGGGGGCCCCCAGACTCTTATTAACGATCAACCTCGTAGTGCAGTTTCGGTACGCCAGGGCCACTCCGTCGCAGATAACAGAACCAAGGTTAACATAATTTAACAGAGCAAACAAAATTCTATTGTCAACACAATCAAATGCCTTTTCAAAATCAATCTGTAAGATGGCAACTCGCTCATCTGAATAATCACAACATTCAAGTATGCTGCGCGCTATATGAATATTGGTAACAATGGATCGCCCTTTGATACCGCACGTTTGATGCGGCCCAACGATGTCCTTAATCACTGACTGCAGTCTGCGAGCCAAAACCTTCATATAGATTTTGTATTCTACGTTAGTAAGGGCTATTGGTCTATACCCTGAAACAAATTTTAGCTTATCTGGATCTTCGGTTTTCGGTATAAGTACTGTGTGGGAAGACCGGTATGACGGTGGTAATGTATTATATTTGTAAGCTTCATTAAATATGGCTGTGAGGATAGGGCTTACTTCATGTTTAAACTGTTTATAAAAAGCGGCGGTGAAGCCGTCGGGGCCGGGTGATTTGCCAGGATTTAACTTGTCAATTGCAATTTCAACTTCGGCCGGAGTTATTGGCCTTTGCAAACTCTCCTTTCTTTCATCGTCAACGCGGGGCAAAACAGGCAGATACTCGTTCTTAAATTTTTCGAAGTCAATGTCCTGCGCGGCGAATAATGCCTGATAATGTTCAGTGAAAGCCATTTTAATCTCCTCTGTATCAGTTGTTACCGTCCCGCCCCATTCTATCTCGTGTATGTAGTTTCTTTCGGCACGTGCTTTTTCCAAGCATAGGGCGCGTTTTGATGGCATTTCACCCGCGGCTGTGTCCTCTGCCCTTGCCCTCACCAAAGCACCGCGATAACGTTCTTCATCCAGTTGCTCAATCTTTTGTTTTACTTTTCGGATGTCTTCTGACCATTTTCCAGGGGCTCGGCATTCCTGCTCGAGTAGCTTATCAAGCAGCTGTTTTAATTCCTTCTCTTTCCTTTTCTCTTCGTGCCGAATACACGTAGCCCTATCAATTGCTTTCATTTTTAAAGATTCCTTACATAATTCCCACTGCTGCCAAATACAAAGGTTTTCACTAGGGTCTAATTTGGAGATGCATTCATTTACAGTTAAATTAAACTCCTCGTCCTGCAATAATTTACGATTTAATTTCCATGTTTCCCACGAGAAAGAGGTGGTTCGCTTGGTGATTCCGATAGAGCACTGTACTAGGCAGTGGTCCGAAAACGATACCGGGACTACGTCGTAGCTGGTACATTGCGGAAGGATGTCGGCAGCTACGTAAACGCGGTCGAGTCTTGCATGGCTAGGGCCTTCGAAACGCGTGAACTTTACTGCACTCGTACCTTGAATACATTCAGCTACGTCCTCAAGGTCCCAGCTTTCGACAATACGCGTCAAAATGTCGGTGCTCTTGTCTCTGAAACTCCGAGTGCTCGTTTTGTCGTGCGCACTAAGGACACAGTTAAAATCGCCCAACACTATTAACTGCTTTCCTGCACTGAGCCGTTGTTCAAGGCTATGAAAATACACGGCCCTTTCTTCGACCTTGTTGGGCGCGTACACGCACACTACACGCCACTCGGAGTTGTTCAGAGAAAAGTCGAGCACAGCAGATCGGCCGGCCTCACACGTAAAATGGGCGTTCACCTGCAGCCCCGGCAACTTCTTAACAAATAGGATGCAGCCGGCCGATGTGCCCACTGCGTGGCTAACTACAGCAAAAAAGCGAGACGTGAAACGCTGCACCATGCTGCCGGTCTCCTCTTCGCCATCGACTTTAGTTTCCTGCACCGCTAGGACGTCTATGTCGCGTTCCGTTAAAAGTCGATATAGCTGGCTTTGCTTCCTTTTGCCTGCCAGTCCTCTGACGTTAAGGGTGGCCACTTTTAACGAACGCGCAGGTGCCATTTTAACGAGCGGAAAGGAGACCAGCAGCACTGTGCTTACCTCTCACGTCTAGCACGAGGCTAGACGGTGCCATCCGCCGGCAGTGCCGTCCGGCGCAACCGCTGGAGCTTGTCCAACGGGTTCGCGTTGCCGCCACGCTTGCTCGAAAGTCACGTTCGGGCGCGGCCGCAGGGACGAACCGCCGTACTTGCGCTGTCTTTGCAGGAGGTTCCTCAACGCCAGGTGTCGTCGGCTGGGTACCGTCGTTGCTGCTCTGGGGGTGGGGGCGTTTCGACGCCGCGGTGGCATTGGTAGGCGTATGGACGCCACTCTTTTCCGGCTGTGGCTCTTTGGACGTATCAATGTCGCCGACCTTTGCAGCTCGTTGACTGTCGGTCACTTTCCCCGTCGTCTCCTTTACCACAGCCGAGTCAACCGCCGTCCCTTCCGTTGCTGGAACGACACCTTTGCCGGTGTCGCCTCCTGCTGACGCTGCTGGCAGGACCTGTGATGACGCCTCGTTGCCCTTTGGCCCAGACGAGTCACCTTCACGTTGCTGGACCCCAGGGCAGTCCGACTTCGGGGCGTCACCGCCGGAAGACGCCGTCGTGTCCAGCGTGCCCGTCTGCTTTCTCGCGTCTTCCGTGCCCCTCGCTGCCTCTTCAGCCTCGGCAACGTCCATCAGTTCCTCGTTCTCGTCCGCCTTTGGCTGCCCGGTCGCCGACGCGTACGTACGGACGCAGTCCGCGTCCGCGTGTCCATAGCGCCGGCACTTCGAGCACCGGGGCACCCTGCAGTCACGGCGCACGTGTCCCGTGCCGTGGCAGCGCAGGCACTGCATTGCACGCCCGGGCACCACCACGAGGGCCAACTCGCCGGCGACACGAACCTGGTGGGGCAGGTCGTCCACCTTGAGTCCCGGCTTCAACTTCAGGAGCACGCTCCTCGTGGTTGAGCCCTTTTCTCGCATGCCCTGGACGCGCCAACGCTCACGCGTCACCTCGTTGACGTTTCCGAACGCTGCGAAGGCTGTTCGGATGTCTTCGTCCTGCACGCCGTAGAGCAGCCAATGCAGGCGAAGTTTCACCTGCTGGTCTTCAGGGTCGAAGATGACACACCGGCGCCCTTTCACCTTCAGCTCCTTCATGGCGGCGAGTTTCTTTGTGGCTTCTCCGGTGTTCAGGGTGACCGCCCAGACATGGTTAATCTGGTAAGCACCCACCGCCAGCACGTCGGGTAGAACGCCAGCAGTCGCAAGGGCGTCTCTGAAATCTTCGACCCGGTAAGGCCTCTCACGCACGTCTCCGTGCAAGAACAACGTGTTCTGTACGATACGACCGGTAGGCAAAGTAGGCAGCACGATTTCGTAGTCCTTATCATCGTCGACGGTGATCCTGTTACCGCGGCCGGCACGGGCCGCTATCGCCGCTCCATCGGAGCCGTTCATTCTTCGTCCGCTCGCTAGCGCGGCCGGAAGTAGAATGCAGCATGGTATGGCCGATGGCGGGAGACACCGCTTTACGACTCTACTTGTAACTACCAATGTGCTCTTGTCAATAACATCAATGTGTAATTATTGAAGTGTGACTAATGAGTGCGACTAATAAAAATAAAAAAACAGCAGTATACATTGTAGAGAATAACTAAAAAAGCAGAAAAAAAAGAAGGTGCCATCAGCACTCGGTGTTCCCAGGTGGTCTCCCTCCCAAGTACTGACCGAGCCCAATGCTGCTTAGCTTCGGGGATCGGACGAGAACCGGCGCATTCAGCATGGTATGGCCGATGGCGGGAGACACCGCTTTACGACTCTACTTGTAACTACCAATGTGCTCTTGTCAATAACATCAATGTGTAATTATTGAAGTGTGACTAATGAGTGCGACTAATAAAAATAAAAAAACAGCAGTATACATTGTAGAGAATAACTAAAAAAGCAGAAAAAAAAGAAGGTGCCATCAGCACTCGGTGTTCCCAGGTGGTCTCCCTCCCAAGTACTGACCGAGCCCAATGCTGCTTAGCTTCGGGGATCGGACGAGAACCGGCGCATTCAGCATGGTATGGCCGATTTTTTTTTTTTTTTTTTTTTCTTTATTACCTGGCTTTGGTACAAAACACATGAAATAAACAACACTAGAATTAAAACCACCCGATGTACAAAGTACACATGGTGACTGTGTAGTCAACCAGCATGGAGCTGGTGTCGTCTAGTTAAAATTCGGGTAATGTCACCAGCGGCTGTAGTCTTGAGAGCCACTCGGGGGGTTCTGATTCCACTTTATGTAATTCTAATAACCAATGAATGCTCTCTCTAAAGTACGCTCGTAGCAGGCCGCGCATCTTTGTCAAAGTGATACCCAGCCATTCGCGATCTCCACAAAGAGTGGAGGCCCAGGAGCATGACTGCGTCAAACGGAACGCCGTCTTCATTCTTTACGCACAAGAACCGAATGCCATACGGGTGCAGTGGGAATTCTTTTTTGACTGTTCTCTGTAGTACGTCCCAAAAATAAACCCCCTCCCAACAATGTAGAAAAACATGGTCTATCGTTTCGGGCAATTTGCAAATCAAACAATGACTACCCCATGGCAAAAAGCAACCCCTTGTCTCCAAAAAGGCTTTGACAGGCAACGTTCCGGTATGAAGTTTAAAGAAAAAGGTCTTTGTTCCCGGCTGCACCTGCATTTTTTTAACTCTCTTTAATACATTGCTACCTGGGCCTCCACTGTACAAGGACCTGTACAACGGCACTGGGAAAACAATGTCGCACAAGGCACAATAAAGCTCTTTTCTTTTTACATTCCAAAGGTACTCTCTCGAAAATCTTACAGAAAGAAACCTGACACTAGACACTATTTCTTTATAGTAACCGCCAATCCCTCCCACACAATCTTCGATAGTAACAACATACTCAGGGAGATATCTACCGAGTCGCATTTGACACAGTGTGCGCAGGAAGGGATCAGTGACGTCTCTAAAAAACAAAAAACGGTTAACAAGCTGCCGCAAAAAGAGGTGACCAAGTCCCAGCCCCCCATCTTTGACCCGTCGAAACAAGTTGGTACGACTGCATCGCTCCCACTCAGAGGACCAGACAAATATGGCAAATATTCGGTGAAACTTCTGCACATTAGTCCGGGAGCAATGCAGCACCTGCATTACGTACCACAGCTTGCTGATGAAAAACAAGTTACAAACGGTGGCTCTGGCAAAGATCGATAAGGCGGCGCCTTTCCACTTGTCGGCTTTCTCCCGTATATCTTTCGCCTGACCTTTCCAATAATGATCGCTGTCGCGATAACCATCGAGCGGGACGCCCAAATACTTGCCCGGGGTCGTCACCCAAGGCACGTTTGCGAAGTGGTCAGGTTTGGTTGGCCACGATCCGTGCCAGAGCCCTAGGGACTTCGACCAGTTAACTCCGCTCCCTGTAGCTTGGCTGAATGCACGCACGGTTTCGACAGCCTGGGTTATACTACGTTTGTCCCTTGAAAAAATAGCCACATCGTCCGCGTACGCAAGCAGCTTAACTTCTGCTGCTTGTAACTGAAAACCATTGATGCTATGTTCATTGACAATTTTCATGCAGAGAGTTTCTATGTACATGCAAAATAACAGGGGGCTGAGGGGGCAACCCTGACGAACCGAACGTTGCACACTAATGGGGGCCCCCAGACTCTTATTAACGATCAACCTCGTAGTGCAGTTTCGGTACGCCAGGGCCACTCCCTCGCAGATGACAGAACCAAGGTTAACATAATCTAACAGAGCAAACAAAATTCTATTGTCAACACAATCAAATGCCTTTTCAAAATCAATCTGTAAGATGGCAACTCGCTCATCTGAATAATCACAACATTCAAGTATGCTGCGCGCTATATGAATATTGGTAACAATGGATCGCCCTTTGATACCGCACGTTTGATGCGGCCCAACGATGTCCTTAATCACTGACTGCAGTCTGCGAGCCAAAACCTTCATATAGATTTTGTATTCTACGTTAGTAAGGGCTATTGGTCTATACCCTGAAACAAATTTTAGCTTATCTGGGTCCTCGGTTTTGGGTATAAGTACCGTGTGGGAAGACCGGTATGACGGTGGCAATGTATTTAATTTGTACGCTTCATTATATATGACTGTGAGGATAGGGCTTACTTCGTGTTTAAACTGTTTATAAAAAGCGGCGGTGAATCCGTCAGGACCGGGTGATTTTCCAGGATTTAACTTTTCTATTGCTACTTCAACTTCGGCTGAGGTTATTGGCCTTTGCAAGCTCTCCTTTCTTTCATCGTCCACGCGGGGCAAAACAGGCAGATACTCGTTTTTGAATTTTTCCAGGTCTACGTCGTGCTCGGCGAATAATGCCCGATAATGCTCAGTGAAAGCCATTTTAATCTCCTCTGTATCGGTTGTTACCGACCCGCCCCATTCTATCTCGTGTATGTAGTTTCTTTCAGCACGTGCTTTTTCCAAGCATAGGGCGCGTTTCGATGGCATTTCACCCGCAGCCGTATCCTCTGCCCTTGCCCTCACAAGCGCGCCCCGATACCGTTCTTCGTCCAGTTGCTCTAAGTTTTGTTTTACTTTTCTGATGTCTTCTATCCATTTTCCAGGGGCTCGGCATTCCTGCTCGAGTAGCTTATCAAGCAGCAGTTTTAATTCCTTCTCTTTCCTTTTCTCTTCGTGCCGAATACACGTAGCCCTTTCAATTGCTTTCAATTTTAAAGATTCTTTACATAGTTCCCACTGCTGCCAAATACAAAGGTTTTCACTGGGGTCTAATTTGGAGATTCGATCATTTACAGTTAAATTAAACTCCTCGTCCTGCAATAATTTACTATTTAATTTCCATGTTTCCCACGAGAAAGAGGTGGTCCGCTTGGTAATTCCGATAGAGCACTGTACTAAGCAGTGGTCCGAAAACGACACCGGGACTACGTCGTAACCGGTACAATGCGGAAGGATGTCCACAGATACGTAAACGCGGTCGAGTCTTGCGTGGCTAGGGCCTTCGAAACGCGTAAACTTTACTGGCCTCGTACCTTGAATACATTCTGCCACATCCTCGAGGTCCCAGCTTTCGACAATACGCGTCAATATATCCGTGCTCTTATCCCTGAAACCCCGAGTGCTCGTTTTGTCGTGCGCACTAAGGACACAGTTAAAGTCGCCCAACACTATTAACTGCCTTCCTGCACTGAGCCGTTGTTCAAGGCTGTGAAAAAACACGGCCCTTTCTTCGACCTTGTTGGGCGCGTACACACACACGACGCGCCACACGGTGTTGTTCAGAGAAAAATCAAATACTGCGCATCGGCCATCAACACTCGAAAAATGGGCGTTCATCTGGAGCCCCGGCAACTTCTTAACAAAAGTATGCAGCCGGCCGATGTGCCCACAGCGTGGCTGACTACAGCAAAAAAGCGAGACGTGAAACGTTGCACCATGCTGCCGGTCTCCTCTTCGCCATCGACTTTAGTTTCCTGCACCGCTAGTACGTCTATGTCACGTTCCGTTAAAAGTCGATAAAGCTGGCCCTGCTTTCTTTTCCCTGCCAGTCCTCTCACGTTTATGCTGGCAACTTTTAACGAACAAGCAGGAGCCATTTTAACGAGCGGAAAGGAGACCAGCAGCACTGTGCTTACCTCTCACGTCTAGCACGGGGCTAGACGGTGCCGTCGCCGGCATTGCCATCCGGCGCAACCGCTGGAGCTTGCCCGCCAGGGTCGGCGTTGCCGCCGCGCTTGTCGGATGAAACGTTCGGGCGCGGTCGCAGAGACGACCGCCGTACTTGGGCTGTCTTGGCAGGGGGCTCCTCGACGCCAGGGGCAGCCGGTTGGCTGCCGTCGTTGCTGGACTGGGGGTGGGGGCGCTTCGACGCCGCGACGACATTGGTAGGCATGGTGACGCCACTCTTTTCTGGCGGTGGCTCCTTGGAGGTCTTAACGTCGCCGACCTTGGCAGCTGGGTCACTGTCCGTCGCTGTCCCAGGCGTCTCGGTTGACGCAGCCGAGTCAACCGCCGCTCTTTGCAGCGCTGGGACGACCCCTTTCCCGGTGCCTCCTCCTGACGAAGCTGCAGGCAGGACCTGTGTCAGCGGATCGTTCCCCGGTGACCCTGACGAGTCACCTACAGCTTGTAGGCCCCCCGGCACAACCCCTTTCGGGGCGTCACTGCCGGTAAGCGCCGACGTGTCCGGTGGCCCCGTCTGCCTCCTCGCGTCCTCCGTGCCCCTCGCCGCCTCTTCAGCCTCGGCGACGTCCATCAGATGCTCGTGGTCATCCGCCTTTGGCAGCCCGGTCGCCGACGCGTACGTACGGACGCAGTCCGCGTCCGCGTGTCCATAGCGCCGACACTTTGAACACCGAGGCACCCTGCAGTCACGGCGTACGTGCCCCGTTCCATGGCAGCGCAGGCACTGCATTGCTCGCCCGGGAACCACCACGAGGGCCAACTCGCCGGCGACACGAACCTGGTGGGGCAGGTCGTCAACCTTGAGACCGGGCTTCAATTTGAGTAGCACGCTCCTCGTGGTTGAGCCCTTTTCTCGCATGCCTTGGACACGCCAACGCTCGCGCGTCACTTCGGTTACGTTCCCGAACGCCGCGAAAGCTGTCCGAATGTCTTCGTCCAGCACGCCGTACAGCAGCCAATGCAGGCGAAGTTTGACCTGCTGGTCTTCGGGGTCGAAAATGACACACCGACGCCCTTTCACCTTCAGCTCCTTCATGGCAGCGAGTTTCTTTGTGGCTTCGCCGGTGTTCAGGGTGACCGCCCAGACATGGTTAATCTGGTAAGCACCCACTGCCAGCACGTCGGGTAGAACACCAGCAGTCGCAAGGGCGTCTCGGAAATCTTCGACCCGGTAAGGGCCTCTCACGCACGTCTCCGTGCAAGAACAACGTGTTCTGAACGATACGACCGGTAGGCAAAGTAGGCAGCACGATTTCGTAGTCCTTATCGTCTTCGAGCGGTGATCCTGTTACCGCGGCCGGCACGGGCCGCTATCGCCGCTCCATCGGAGCCGTTCATCCTGCGTCCGTTCGCTATCGCGTCCGGAAGTAGAATGAGCATGGTATGGCCGATGGCGGGAGACACCGCTTTACGACTCTACTTGTAACTACCAATGTGCTCTTGTCAATAACATCAATGTGTAATTATTGAAGTGTGACTAATGAGTGCGACTAATAAAAATAAAAAAACAGCAGTATACATTGTAGAGAATAACTAAAAAAGCAGAAAAAAAAGAAGGTGCCATCAGCACTCGGTGTTCCCAGGTGGTCTCCCTCCCAAGTACTGACCGAGCCCAATGCTGCTTAGCTTCGGGGATCGGACGAGAACCGGCGCATTCAGCATGGTATGGCCGATGGCGGGAGACACCGCTTTACGACTCTACTTGTAACTACCAATGTGCTCTTGTCAATAACATCAATGTGTAATTATTGAAGTGTGACTAATGAGTGCGACTAATAAAAATAAAAAAACAGCAGTATACATTGTAGAGAATAACTAAAAAAGCAGAAAAAAAAGAAGGTGCCATCAGCACTCGGTGTTCCCAGGTGGTCTCCCTCCCAAGTACTGACCGAGCCCAATGCTGCTTAGCTTCGGGGATCGGACGAGAACCGGCGCATTCAGCATGGTATGGCCGATGGCGGGAGACACCGCTTTACGACTCTACTTGTAACTACCAATGTGCTCTTGTCAATAACATCAATGTGTAATTATTGAAGTGTGACTAATGAGTGCGACTAATAAAAATAAAAAAACAGCAGTATACATTGTAGAGAATAACTAAAAAAGCAGAAAAAAAAGAAGGTGCCATCAGCACTCGGTGTTCCCAGGTGGTCTCCCTCCCAAGTACTGACCGAGCCCAATGCTGCTTAGCTTCGGGGATCGGACGAGAACCGGCGCATTCAGCATGGTATGGCCGATGGCGGGAGACACCGCTTTACGACTCTACTTGTAACTACCAATGTGCTCTTGTCAATAACATCAATGTGTAATTATTGAAGTGTGACTAATGAGTGCGACTAATAAAAATAAAAAAACAGCAGTATACATTGTAGAGAATAACTAAAAAAGCAGAAAAAAAAGAAGGTGCCATCAGCACTCGGTGTTCCCAGGTGGTCTCCCTCCCAAGTACTGACCGAGCCCAATGCTGCTTAGCTTCGGGGATCGGACGAGAACCGGCGCATTCAGCATGGTATGGCCGATGGCGGGAGACACCGCTTTACGACTCTACTTGTAACTACCAATGTGCTCTTGTCAATAACATCAATGTGTAATTATTGAAGTGTGACTAATGAGTGCGACTAATAAAAATAAAAAAACAGCAGTATACATTGTAGAGAATAACTAAAAAAGCAGAAAAAAAAGAAGGTGCCATCAGCACTCGGTGTTCCCAGGTGGTCTCCCTCCCAAGTACTGACCGAGCCCAATGCTGCTTAGCTTCGGGGATCGGACGAGAACCGGCGCATTCAGCATGGTATGGCCGATTTTTTTTTTTTTTTTTTTCTTTATTACCTGGCTTTGGTACACAGCACATAATACACACAACACTGGTGTAAAAGCCACCCGATGTACAAGGTACATATGGTGACTGTGTAATCAACCAGCATGGTGCTGGTATCGTCAAGTTAAAATTCGGGCAATGTCACCAGTGGCTGTAGTCTTGACAGCCATTCGGGTGGTTCCGGTTCCGCTTTATATAATTCTATAAACCAATCAATACTCTCCCTGAAGTACGCTCGTGCAGGCCGCGCATCTTTGTCGAAATGGTGGCCTGCCATTCGCGATCTCCACAAGGAGTGGAGGCCCAGGAGCATAATTGCATCGAAAGGAACCCCATCTTCATTGTTTACGCACAAAAACCGAATGCCATACGGGTGCAGCGGGAACTCTTTCTTGACTGATCTCTGCAAAACGTCCCAAAAATAAACCCCCTCCCAACAGTGCAAAAAAACATGATCTATGGTTTCCGGCAATTTGCAAATTAAACAATGAGTACCCCATGGCAAAAAACAACCCCTTTTCTCCAAAAAAGATTTAACAGGCAACGTTCCAGTATGCAGTTTAAAGAAAAAGGTCTTTGTTCCCGGCTGCACCCTCATTTTTTTTACTCTCTTTAAAACATTGCTGCCTGGGCCTCCACTGTACAAGGACCTGTACAACGGCACTGGAAGGACGATGTCGCATAAGGCAAAATAAAGTTCTTTTCGTTTTACACTCCAAAGGTACTCCCTTGAAAATCTTACAGTGAGAAACCTGATACTAAAAACAATTTCTTTAAAGAAAGCCCCAATCCCTCCCACAAAATCCTCGGTGGTCACTACATACTCTGGGAGACATCTACCAAGTCGCAATTGACACAGTGTGCGCAGGAAGGGATCAGTGACGTCTCTAAAAAACAAAAAACGGTTAACAAGCTGCCGCAAAAAGAGGTGACCAAGTCCCAGTCCCCCATCTTTGACCCGTCGAAACAAGTTGGTACGGCTGCATCGCTCCCACTCAGAAGCCCAGACAAATATGGCAAATATTCTGTGAAACTTCTGCACATTAGTCCGGGAGCAATGCAGCACCTGCATTACGTACCACAACTTGCTGATAAAAAACAAGTTACAAACTGTGGCTCTGGCAAAGATCGATAAGGCGGCACCTTTCCACTTGTCGGCTTTCTCCCGTATGTCTTTCGCCTGAGCTTTCCAATAATGATCGCTGTCGCGATAACCATCGAGCGGGACGCCCAAATACCTGCCCGGGGTCGTCACCCAAGGCACGTTAGCGAAGTGGTCAGGTTTGGTTGGCCACGATCCGTGCCAGAGCCCCAGGGACTTCGACCAATTAACTCCGCTCCCTGTAGATTGGCTGAAATCGCGCACGGTTTCGACAGCCTGTTCGATACTACGTTTGTCCCTTGAAAAAATAGCCACATCGTCCGCATATGCAAGCAGCTTAACTTGTGCTGCCTGTAACTCAAAACCATTGATTCTACGTTCATTGACAATTTTGAGGCACAAAGTTTCAATATACATGCAAAATAACAAAGGGCTGAGGGGGCAACCCTGACGAACCGAACGCTGCACACTAATGGGGGCCCCCAGACTCTTATTCACGATCAATTTCGTAGTGCAGTTTCGGTACGCCAGGGCCACTCCCTCGCAAATAACAGAACCAAGGTTAACATAATTTAACAGAGCAAACAAAATTCTATGGTCAACGCAGTCGAACGCCTTTTGAAAATCAATCTGTAAGATGGCGACTCGCTCATCTGAATAATCACAGCATTCAAGTATGCTGCGCGCTATGTGAATATTGGTCACAATCGATCGCCCTTTGATACCACACGTTTGATGAGGCCCAACGATGTCCTTAATCACAGTCTGTAGTCTGCGAGCCAAAACCTTCATATAGATTTTGTATTCTACGTTAGTGAGGGCTATTGGTCTATACCCTGAAACAAATTTTAGCTTATCTGGATCTTCGGTTTTGGGTATAAGTACTGTGTGGGAAGACCGGTATGACGGTGGTAATGTATTAAGTTTGTAAGCTTCATTAAATATGACTGTGAGGATAGGGCTTACTTCGTGTTTAAACTGCTTATAAAAAGCGGCGGTGAATCCGTCAGGACCGGGTGATTTTCCAGGATTTAACTTGTCTATTGCTACTTCGACTTCGGCTGAGGTTATTGGCCTTTGCAAACTCTCCTTTCTTTCATCGTCAACGCGGGGCAAAACAGGCAGATACTCGTTCTTAAATTTTTCCAGGTCTACGTCGTGCGCGGCGAACAATGCCCGATAATGTTCAGTGAAAGCCATTTTAATCTCCTCTGTATCGGTAGTTACCGCCCCGCCCCATTCTATCTCGTGTATGTAGTTTCTTTCGGCACGTGCTTTTTCCAAACACAGCGCGCGCTTCGATGGCATTTCACCCGCGGCTGTGTCCTCTGCCCTTGCCCTCACCAACGCACCGCGATAACGTTCTTCATCCAGTTGCTCAATCTTTTGTTTTACTTTTCTGATGTCTTCTGACCATTTTCCGGGGGCTCGGCATTCCTGCTCGAGTAGCTTATTAAGCAGCAGTTTTAATTCCTTCTCTTTCCTTTTCTCTTCGCTGCCGAATACACGTAGCCCTTTCAATTGCTTTCAATTTTAAAGATTCCTTACATAATTCCCACTGCTGCCAAATACAAAGGTTTTCACTAGGGTCTAATTTGGAGATGCATTCATTTACAGTTAAATTAAACTCCTCGTCCTGCAATAATTTACTGTTTAATTTCCATGTTTCCCACGAGAAAGAAGTGATTCGCTTGGTGATTCCGATAGAGCACTGAACTAGGCAGTGGTCCGAAAACGACACCGGGATTACATCGTAGCTGGTACATTGCGGAAGGATGTCTACCGATACGTAGACGCGGATCAAGTCTTGCATGGCTAGGGCCTTCGAAACGCGTGAACTTTACTGCACTCGTACCTTGAATACATTCAGCTACGTCCTCAAGGTCCCAGCTTTCGACAATACGCGTCAAAATGTCGGTGCTCTTGTCTCTGAAACTCCGAGTGCTCGTTTTGTCGTGCGCACTAAGGACACAGTTAAAATCGCCCAACACTATTAACTGCTTTCCTGCACTGAGCCGTTGTTCAAGGCTATGAAAATACACGGCCCTTTCTTCGACCTTGTTGGGCGCGTACACGCACACTTACACGCCACTCGGAGTTGTTCAGAGAAAAGTCGAGCACAGCAGATCGGCCAGCCTCACATGTAAAATGGGCGTTCACCTGCAGCCCCGGCAACTTCTTAACAAATAGGATGCAGCCGGCCGATGTGCCCACTGCATGGCTAACTACAGCAAAAAAGCGAGACGTGAAACGCTGCACCATGCTGCCGGTCTCCTCTTCGCCATCGACTTTAGTTTCCTGCACCGCTAGGACGTCTATGTCGCGTTCCGTTAAAAGTCGATACAGCTGGCTTTGTTTCCTTTTGGCTGCCAGTCCTCTAACGTTAAGGGTGGCCACTTTTAACGAACACGCAGGGTGCCATTTTACCGAACTGAAAGGAGACCAGCAGCACTGTGCTCACCTCTCACGTCTAGCACGAGGCTAGACGATGCCATCGCCGGCAGTGCCGTCCGGCGCAACACTGGAGCTTGTCCAACGGGTTCGGCGTTGCCGCCACGCTTCTCGAAAGTCACGTCGGGGCGCGGCCGCAGGGACGGACCGCCGTACTTTGCGCACTGGTCTTTGCAGGAGGTTCCTCACACGCCGAGGTGTCGTCGGCTGGGTACCGTCGTTGCTGCTCTGGGGGTGGGGGCGTTTCGACGCCGCGGTGGCATTGGTAGGCGTATGGACGCCACTCTTCTTTCCGGCTGTGGCTCTTTGGACGTATCAATGTCGCCGACCTTGCAGCTCGTTGCTGTCGGTCCACTTTCCCCCGTCGTCTCCTTACCACAGCCGAGTCACCGCCGTCCCTTCCGTTGCTGGAAACGACACCTGTGCCGGTGTCCGCCCTCCTGATGACGCTGCTGGCAGGACCTGTGATGACGCCTCGTTGCCCTTTGGCCCAGAAGCAGTCACCCTTCACGTTGCTGGACCCCAGAGGCAGTCCGACTTCGGGGCGTCACCGCCGGTAGGCGCCGACGTGTCTAGTGGTCCCGTCTGCCTTCTCGCGTCTTCCGTGCCCCTCGCCGCCTCTTCCGCCTCGGCGACGTCCATCAGCGCCTCGTTGTCATCCGCCTTTGGCAGCCCGGTAGCCGACGCGTACGTACGGACGCAGTCCGCGTCCGCGTGTCCGTAGCGCCGGCACTTTGAACACCGGGGCACCCTGCAGTCACGGCGTACGTGCCCCGTTCCATGGCAGCGCAGGCACTGCATTGCTCGCCCGGGAACCACCACGAGGGCCAACTCGCCGGCGACACGAACCTGGTGGGGCAGGTCGTCCACCTTGAGACCAGGCTTCAGCTTGAGTAGCACGCTCCTCGTGGTTGAGCCCTTTTCACGCATGCCTTGGACACGCCAACGCTCTCGGGTCACTTCGGTTACGTTCCCGAACGCCGCGAAAGCTGTCCGAATGTCTTCGTCCAGCACGCCGTAGAGCAGCCAATGCAGACGAAGTTTGACCTGCTGGTCTTCGGGGTCGAAAATGACACACCGACGCCCTTTCACCTTCAACTCCTTCATGGCGGCGAGTTTCTTTGTGGCTTCTCCGGTGTTCAGGGTGACCGCCCAGACATGGTTAATCTGGTACGCCCCCAGCGCCAGCACGTCGGAGAGCACACCAGCAGTGACAAGGGCGTCTCGGAAGTCTTCGACCCTGTAGGGCCTCTCACGCACGTCTCCGTGCAAGAACAAGGTGTTGTTAACAACACGACCGGTGGGCAACGTAGGCAGTACAATCTCGTAATCCTTATCGTCGTCGACGGTGATCCTGTTGCCGCGGCCGGCACGGGCCGCTATCGCCGCTCCATCGGAGCCGTTCATTCTTCGTCCGCTCGCTAGCGCGGCCGGAAGTAGAATAGCATGGTATGGCCGATGGCGGGAGACACCGCTTTACGACTCTACTTGTAACTACCAATGTGCTCTTGTCAATAACATCAATGTGTAATTATTGAAGTGTGACTAATGAGTGCGACTAATAAAAATAAAAAAACAGCAGTATACATTGTAGAGAATAACTAAAAAAGCAGAAAAAAAAGAAGGTGCCATCAGCACTCGGTGTTCCCAGGTGGTCTCCCTCCCAAGTACTGACCGAGCCCAATGCTGCTTAGCTTCGGGGATCGGACGAGAACCGGCGCATTCAGCATGGTATGGCCGATGGCGGGAGACACCGCTTTACGACTCTACTTGTAACTACCAATGTGCTCTTGTCAATAACATCAATGTGTAATTATTGAAGTGTGACTAATGAGTGCGACTAATAAAAATAAAAAAAACAGCAGTATACATTGTAGAGAATAACTAAAAAAGCAGAAAAAAAAGAAGGTGCCATCAGCACTCGGTGTTCCCAGGTGGTCTCCCTCCCAAGTACTGACCGAGCCCAATGCTGCTTAGCTTCGGGGATCGGACGAGAACCGGCGCATTCAGCATGGTATGGCCGATGGCGGGAGACACCGCTTTACGACTCTACTTGTAACTACCAATGTGCTCTTGTCAATAACATCAATGTGTAATTATTGAAGTGTGACTAATGAGTGCGACTAATAAAAATAAAAAAACAGCAGTATACATTGTAGAGAATAACTAAAAAAGCAGAAAAAAAAGAAGGTGCCATCAGCACTCGGTGTTCCCAGGTGGTCTCCCTCCCAAGTACTGACCGAGCCCAATGCTGCTTAGCTTCGGGGATCGGACGAGAACCGGCGCATTCAGCATGGTATGGCCGATGGCGGGAGACACCGCTTTACGACTCTACTTGTAACTACCAATGTGCTCTTGTCAATAACATCAATGTGTAATTATTGAAGTGTGACTAATGAGTGCGACTAATAAAAATAAAAAAACAGCAGTATACATTGTAGAGAATAACTAAAAAAGCAGAAAAAAAAGAAGGTGCCATCAGCACTCGGTGTTCCCAGGTGGTCTCCCTCCCAAGTACTGACCGAGCCCAATGCTGCTTAGCTTCGGGGATCGGACGAGAACCGGCGCATTCAGCATGGTATGGCCGATGGCGGGAGACACCGCTTTACGACTCTACTTGTAACTACCAATGTGCTCTTGTCAATAACATCAATGTGTAATTATTGAAGTGTGACTAATGAGTGCGACTAATAAAAATAAAAAAACAGCAGTATACATTGTAGAGAATAACTAAAAAAGCAGAAAAAAAAGAAGGTGCCATCAGCACTCGGTGTTCCCAGGTGGTCTCCCTCCCAAGTACTGACCGAGCCCAATGCTGCTTAGCTTCGGGGATCGGACGAGAACCGGCGCATTCAGCATGGTATGGCCGATGGCGGGAGACACCGCTTTACGACTCTACTTGTAACTACCAATGTGCTCTTGTCAATAACATCAATGTGTAATTATTGAAGTGTGACTAATGAGTGCGACTAATAAAAATAAAAAAACAGCAGTATACATTGTAGAGAATAACTAAAAAAGCAGAAAAAAAAGAAGGTGCCATCAGCACTCGGTGTTCCCAGGTGGTCTCCCTCCCAAGTACTGACCGAGCCCAATGCTGCTTAGCTTCGGTGATCGGACGAGAACCGGCGCATTCAGCATGGTATGGCCGATTTTTTTTTTTTTTTTTTCTTTATTACCTGGCTTTGGTACAAACACATTACACGGACAACACTGCTATAAATCTACCCTATATACACTCTACATGAGGAGAGAGATCTCAACCAGCAACATGCTGGTATCGTCAGTTTAAAATTCAGGTAATGTTACAAGTGGCTCTACTCTTGAGAGCCAGTCGGGTGGTTCCGGAGCCGTTTTATGAATCTCAAGAAACCAGTGCACACTCTCTCTGAAATAGGCACGGGCAGGCCGCGCATCCTTGTCGAAATGCTGACCTGCCATTCTCGAACGCCACAAAGAGTGGAGGCCCAGGAGCATGATTGCGTCAAATGGTACGCCATCTTCGTTTTTTACTCTCAAAAACCGAATGCCGTGTGGGTTCAAAGGAAGATCTTTCTTAATAGCTCTCTGCAGCACATCCCAAAAATAAACACCCTCCCAACAATGTAAGAAGACATGATCTACGGTTTCTGGCAGCTTACAAATAATACAATGCGTACCCCAAGGCAGAAAGCATCCCCTTTTCTCCAAAAAAGTTTTTACAGGCAATGTTTCGGTATGCAGTTTAAAGAAAAAAGTTTTGGTTCCCGCCATCACATGCATTTTCTTAACCCTCTTTAAGACATCGCTACCTGGGCCTCCACTGTACAATGATCGGTACAGGGGCACTGGAAAAACAACATCACATAATGCAAAATAAAGCTCTTTTCGTTTGACGCGAGAAAGGTACTCCCGCGAAAACCGTACACAAAGGAATCTTACACTGGACACAATTTCCTTAAAATAACCCCCGATCCCTCCCACACAATCTTCAGTTGACACAACATATTCTGGGAGTGCTCTACCCAGTCGCAATTGACATAGTGTGCGAAGGAACGGGTCTGTCACATCCCTAAAAAACATAAATCGGTTAACTAGCTGGCGCAAGAAGAGGTGGCCCAGTCCGAGCCCCCCGTCTTTTACCCGTCGAAACAAGTTCGTACGACTGCATCGTTCCCATCCAGAAGCCCAGACAAATATCGCAAATATTCTGTGGAACTTCTGCACATTTGTCCGGGAACAATGCAACACCTGCATGACATACCAGAGCTTGCTGATAAAGAACAGGTTGCAAACGGTGGCCCTGGCAAAGATCGACAAGGTGGCCCCTTTCCACTTCTCCGCTTTCTCCTGTGTTTCTTTAGCCTGCCCTTTCCAATACTGATCGCTGTCGCGATAACAGTCAAGCGGAACGCCCAAGTACTTGCCTGGGGTCGTCACCCAAGGCACGTTAGCAAAGTGGTCTGGTTTAATTGGCCACGATCCATGCCAGAGCCCAAGGCACTTAGACCAGTTGACCCCACTTCCTGTAATTCGGCTGAAATTGCGCACAGTATCAACTGTCTGTATTACGCTGTGTTCGTCCCTTGTAAAAATAGCTACATCGTCTGCATACGCGAGGAGCTTCACTTCGGCTGACAGTAACTGAAAACCATGTATTCTACAGTTAGTGATTATTTTCAAGCACAGGGTTTCAATATAAATGCAAAATAACAAGGGGCTGAGGGGGCAACCCTGACGTACCGAACGTTGCACGCTAATGGGGGCCCCCAGACTCTTATTTACAACCAATCTCGTCGTGCAGTTTTGGTACGCCAGGGCAACACCCTCGCAGATAACGGAACCTAAGTTGACATGGTTTAAAACGGCAAACAAAATCCTATGATCAACACAATCAAACGCCTTTTCTAAATCAATCTGCAGGATGGCAACCCGTCCTTCTGAATAATCACAACACTCGAGAATGCAGCGAGCTTTATGTATGTTTGTCACGATAGATCGCCCTTTGATTCCGCATGTTTGATGTGGCCCGACGATTTCCTTAATCACTGTCTGTAATCTTCGGGCTAAAACCTTCATGTAGACTTTGTATTCGACGTTAGTCAGTGCAATTGGTCTATAGGCTGAAACAAGTTTCTGTTTTTCGGGCTCCTCGGATTTGGGTACGAGTACAGTGTGGGACGACCTATATGACGGAGGCAGTGTTTTTAAACTGTAGGCTTCATTAAAGATAACCGCCAAGATAGGGCTAATTTCAGCCTTAAACTCTTTATAAAAAGCGGCGGTAAATCCATCAGGTCCAGGTGATTTGCCGGGGTTTAACTTGTCGATAGCCTCCTCGACCTCGGCTTCAGTTATCATCCGTTGCAAACTTTCCTTCCTTTCGTCATCCAAGCGGGGTATAACAGGCAGATACTCGCTTTTGAATTGTTCTAAGTCGACGTCATGCAATGCGAACAGCGTCCGATAATGCTCCGTAAAAGCTCTTTTTATGCCGTCTGTGTCTTTTGTTAAGGTACCACCCCATTCTATTTCCTGTATGTGGTTCCTTTCGGCTCGTGCTTTTTCCAGGCCAAGCGCGCGTTTCGTTGGCGCTTCTCCGGCAGCTGTGTCTTCTGCCCTTGCCCTAACAAGCGCACCCCGATAACGCTGCTCGTCCAGTTGCTCTATCTTTTGTTTTACTTTTCTAATATCTTCAATCCATTTTCCTGGGGCTCGGCAATCCTGCTTGAGTAGCTTATCGAGAAGCGCTTTCAACTCAGCCTCTTTTCTTTTCTCGTCATATCGAATACGCGTAGCCCTATCAATTGCTTTTAATTTTAAAGTTTCTTTACACAGTTCCCACTGTTGCCAAATGTGCAAGTTTTTGCTGGGGTCTAGTTTGCCAATTTCCTCCCTAACTGTTAAATTAAAAAGTTCGTCTTGGAGAAGCTTATTATTCAGTTTCCATAAATCCCACGAGAAGGAATTACTCCGCTTTGAACATGCGATAGAGCACTGAACAAAACAGTGATCAGAAAAAGACACCGGCACTACTTCGTAACTGTTACACTGTGGAAGAATGTCGACAGATACGTAAATACGGTCGAGTCTTGCGTGGCTAGTACCTTCGAATCGCGTGTATTTTACGGCACTCTTACTTTGGAAAGTATCTCCGACATCCTCCAGGTCCCAGTTTTCAACTATCCGTGTCAGGGTTTCAGTGCTCCTATCCCTAAATGCACGAGTGCTCGTCTTATCATGCGCACTGAGGACACAGTTGAAGTCACCAAGCATGATTAGCTGCCTTCCTGAACAGAGCCGTCCTTCTATGCCGTGAAAAAACATGGCCCTCTCTTCCATCTTATTGGGCGCGTATACGCACACAATACGCCACGCCGTGTCGTAAATCAAGAAGTCGAGAAAGACACACCGGCCCGACGTACACGAATAATGGGCGTTCACCTGGAGCCCCGGCAACTTCTTAACAAAAAGTAAGCATCCGGCCGATGTGCCCACCGCGTGACTGACTACGACAAAAAATCTAGACTCGAAACGTTGCAACATGCTGCCGGTCTCCTCCTCTCCATCGACTTTAGTTTCCTGAACGGCTAACACGTCTATCTCTCGTTCGGTCACAAGTCGGTACAGCTGGCTTTGTTTTCTTTTCCCTGCCAGTCCTCTTACATTTATCGTCGCGACTCTTAACGGGCAGACAGGCGCCATTTTAACGTAAGGAAAAGGAGACCAGCAGCATGGTGCCCACCTCTCGCGTCTAGCACGTGGCTAGACGATGCCGTCGCCGGCGTTGCCATCTGTCGCCGGCACTTGAGCTTGCCCTCCGGGCTCCGCGTTGCCGCCGCGCTTCTCGGAAGACACGTTCGGGCGCGGTCGCAGTGACGACCGCCGTACTTGGGCTGTCTTTGCCGGGGGTTCCTCGACGCCAGGCGCCGTCGGTTGGGTGCCGTCGTCGCTGGTCTCGGGGTGGGGACGCTTCGACGCGGCGGCGGCACTGGTAGGCGTGTGGACGCCACTCTTTTCCGGCTGTGGCTCTTTCAAGGTCTTAATGTCCCCGACCTTGACAGGTGGTTGACTGTCCGTCGCTTTCCCAGTCGACTCGGTTGTCATAGCTGAGACAACCGTCGCCCTTTGCTGCGCTGGAACGACACCTTTGCCGGTGTCGCCTCCGGACGAAGCTGCAGGCAGGACCTGTGATGGCGACTGGTTGCCCGATGACCCTGACGAGTCACCTCCACTTTGTTGGACCCCAGGAATATCCGCTTTCGGGGCGTCGTTGCCGGAAGGCGCCGTCTTGTCCTGTGACCCCGCCCGCTTTCCTGTCTCCTCAGTTCCCTTCGCTGCCTCCTCTGCCTCGGCGACGTCCATAAGTTCGTCGTTGTCGTCCGCTCTTGGAAGCCCGGTCGCCGACGCGTAGGTACGGACGCAGTCCACGTCCGCATGTCCGTAGCGTCTGCACTTCGAGCAGCGTGGCACCTTGCAGTCTCGGCGAACGTGACCCGTGCCGTGGCAACGCAGGCATTGCATCGCCCTCCCGGGCACAACCACGAGGGCCAACTCGCCAGCGACTCTAACCTGGTGGGGCAGGTCGTCCACCTTGACGCCAGGCTTCAACTTGAGGAGCACGCTCCTGGTGGTTGAGCCCTTTTCCCGCATGCCCTGGACGCGCCAACGCTCTCGCGTCACCTCGGTGACGTTTCCGAACGCAGCGAAGGCTGTTCGGATGTCTTCGTCCTGCACGCCGTACAGCAGCCAATGCAGGCGAAGTTTCCCTGCTGGTCTTCCGGGTCGAAAATGACACACCGGCGCCCTTTCACTTTCAGCTCCTTCAACGCAGCCAGTTTCTTCGTGGCTTCTCCGGTGTTGAGGGTCACCGCCCAGACGTGGTTAATCTGGTACGCCCCCAACGCCACCACGTCGGGGAGCACACCAGCAGTGACAAGGGCGTCTCGGAAGTCTTCGACCCTGTAGGGCCTCTCACGCACGTCACCGTGCAAGAACAGGGTGTTGTTAACAACACGACCGGTGGGCAAAGTAGGCAGTACAATCTCGTAATCCTTATCGTCGTTGACAGTGATCCTGTTACCGCGGCCGGCACGGGCCGCTATCGCCGCTCCATCGGAGCCGTTCATCCTGCGTCCGTTCGCTGGCGCGGCCGGAAGTAGAATGCAGCATGGTATGGCCGATGGCGGGAGACACCGCTTTACGACTCTACTTGTAACTACCAATGTGCTCTTGTCAATAACATCAATGTGTAATTATTGAAGTGTGACTAATGAGTGCGACTAATAAAAATAAAAAAACAGCAGTATACATTGTAGAGAATAACTAAAAAAGCAGAAAAAAAAAGAAGGTGCCATCAGCACTCGGTGTTCCCAGGTGGTCTCCCTCCCAAGTACTGACCGAGCCCAATGCTGCTTAGCTTCGGGGATCGGACGAGAACCGGCGCATTCAGCATGGTATGGCCGATGGCGGGAGACACCGCTTTACGACTCTACTTGTAACTACCAATGTGCTCTTGTCAATAACATCAATGTGTAATTATTGAAGTGTGACTAATGAGTGCGACTAATAAAAATAAAAAAAACAGCAGTATACATTGTAGAGAATAACTAAAAAAGCAGAAAAAAAAGAAGGTGCCATCAGCACTCGGTGTTCCCAGGTGGTCTCCCTCCCAAGTACTGACCGAGCCCAATGCTGCTTAGCTTCGGGGATCGGACGAGAACCGGCGCATTCAGCATGGTATGGCCGATTTTTTTTTTTTTTTTTTTCTTTATTACCTGTCTTAGGTACACAACATATATTACAATGAAAACGTGTCGTAAACCACCCAGTGTACAAAGTACATACGGTGACTATGTAGTCAACCAGCATCGTGCTGGTATCGTCAGGCTAAAATTCCGACAAAGTGACAAGCGGCTCAACTCTTGAGAGCCACTCGGGCGGTTCCGGTGCCGTTTTATAGATCTCAATATACCAGTGCACACTTTCACGGAAATAAGCTCGGGCAGGCCTCGCATCCTTGTCAAAATGCTGACCTGCCATTCTCGAGCGCCACAAAGAGTGGAGGCCCATAAGCATGATTGCATCAAATGGAATGCCATCTTCGTTCTCTACTCTCAAAAAAACGAATACCGTGCGAGTCCAATGGAAAATCTTCTTAATAGCTCTTTGCAAAACATCCCAAAAATAAACCCCCTCCCAACAATGTAAAAAAACATGATCTATTGTTTCCGGCGACTTACAAATAATACAGTGCGTGCCCCACGGCAAAAAACAACCCTTTCGCTCCAAAAAGGCTTTAACTGGTAACGTTCCCGAATGAAGTTTAAAGAAAAATGTTTTGGTTCCCGGCTGTACATGCATTTTTTTAACCCTCTTTAAAACATTGCTTCCTGGGCCTCCACTGTACAATGACCGGTACAGTGGCACGGGAAAAACAATATCACATAAAGCAAAATAAAGTTCTTTTCGTCTGACATTGGCAAGGTACTCTTTAGAAAACCGCACAGAAAGAAATCTTACAGTAGTCACAATTTCTTTGTAAAAACCACCGATCCCTCCCACACAACCTTCGGTGGACACAACAAATTCAGGCAGAAGTCTGCCCAATCTTAATTGACATAGCGTGCGCAGGAGAGGATCGGTGGCATCTCTAAAAAACAAAAACCGGTTGACAAGCTGCCGTAAAAACAAGTGACCGAGTCCCAGTCCCCCATCTTTGACCCGTCGAAACAAGTTGGTACGGCTGCACCGTTCCCACTCAGAAGCCCAGACAAATATGGCAAATATCCTATGGAACTTCTGTACATTAGTCCGGGAACAATGCAGCACCTGCATTACGTACCAGAGCTTGCTGATAAAAAACAGATTGCAGACGGTGGCTCTGGCAAAAATTGATAACGAAGCTCCTTTCCATTTCACCGCTTTCTCCTGCGTATCTTTCACCTGCTCTTTCCAGTAGTTGTCGCTCTCGCGATAACAATCGAGCGGCACTCCCAAGTACTTGCCCGGGGTCGTTGCCCAAGGCACATTAGCGAAGTGGTCCGGCGTCGATGGCCACGATCCGTGCCAGAGCCCAAGGCTCTTGGACCAGTTCACGCCACTCCCCGTAGCCTTGGTGAACTCACGCACTGTTTCGACGGCCTGTATTATACTACTCTGATCCCTTGTAAAAATAGCAATGTCGTCTGCATATGCTAACAACTTCACTTCGACTGCTTGCAACTGGAAACCAAGGATGCTATTGTTATTAATTACTTTCATGCACAGAGTTTCTATATAAATACAAAATAACAGAGGGCTTAGGGGGCAACCCTGACGAACCGATCTCTGCACGTTAATGGGGGCCCCCAGACTCTTATTTACAATCAACCTCGTCGTGCAGTTTCGGTACGCCAGGGCCACTCCCTCACAGATAACAGAACCAAGGTTAACATGGTTTAAAACAGCAAACAAAATTCTGTGATCAACACAGTCGAAAGCTTTTTCAAGGTCAATCTGTAAAATAGCGACCCGATCATCAGAGTAGTCACAGCACTCGAGAATGCTTCGCGCTTTATGAATATTTAGGACAATCGATCGCCCTTTAATACCACATGTTTGGTGTTGCCCGACGATGTCCTTTATCGCTGTCTGCAGTCTGCGAGCCAATACTTTCATGTAGATTTTGTACTCTACATTTGTTAGGGCTATGGGTCGATATGCTGATACAGATCTGAGCTTATATACATCCTCGGTTTTGGGTATCAGAACGGTATGGGATGACCTGTATGATGGAGGCAATGTATTTAATTTATAGGCTTCATTAAATATTACTGTCAGGATAGGGCTAATGTCATGTTTGAATGCTTTATAAAAGGCGGCCGTGAATCCGTCCGGACCAGGCGACTTTCCAGGGTTTAGTTTGTCTATGGCGTCCTCAACTTCAGTAACTGTGATTTCACGCTCCAAACTCTCTTTTCTTTCATCGTCCAGACGGGGTAGTACGGGCAGAAATTCATTCTTGAAATGTTGAAAGTCGATGTCGTGCAATGCAAACAGTTTCCTATAATGCTCAGTAAAGGCTCGCGTGATACCCTCTGTATCAGTTGATACGTTACCGCCCCATTCTATCTCGCGTACGTGGTTCTTTTCGGCGCGTGCTTTTTCCAAGCCTAGCGCTCGTTTCGTTGGCGTTTCGCCTGCGGCGGTGTCCTCTGCCCTTGCCCTCACAAGCGCACCCCGATAACGCTGCTCGTCCAGCTGCTCTATTTTTTGTTTTATTTTTCTGATATCTTCAATCCATTTTCCCGGGGCTCGGCATTCATGTTTTAATAGCTTCTCTAGAAGTTGCTTTAATTCGGTCTCTTTCCTTTTCTCCTCGTACCGAATGGACGTAGACCTGCTAATTGCAGTTAATTTTAAAGTTTCTTTACACAGCTCCCACTGTTGCCAAATGTGCAGGGTTTTGCTAGGATCTAACTTGCTAATTTCCTCTATTACAGTTGAATTAAATTTTTCGTCACCCAGGAGCTTGCTATTTAATTTCCAAGTATCCCACGAGAAAGAATTACTTCGCTTATTTATTCCAATAGAGCACTCGACTAAGCAGTGGTCAGAGAACGACACTGGGACTACAGCATAACTACTACATGCCGGCAGGATGTCAAAGGTTACGTAAATGCGATCTAGTCTTGCATGACTAGGGCCTTCAAACCGTGTGTATCTAACCGCACTCGTATACTGAAGACATTCTCCGACATCCTCAAGATCTGAGTTCTCGAGAATCCGCGTCAAAACATCAGTGCTCCTATCTCTGAAGCCCCGCGTGCTCGTCTTGTCGTGTGCACTGAGAACGCAGTTAAAGTCGCCCAACAATACCGTCTGCCTTTCTGCACAGATTCGTTGCTCAAGACCGTGAAAGAACAAGGCCCTTTCTTCTATCTTGTTAGGCGCGTACACACAGACAATACGCCACTCGTCACTATTTAAAGAAAAGTCAAGCATCACACACCGGCCCGTCGGACAAGAAAAATGACCGTTCACTCTTAGCTCCGGCAACTTCTTGACAACCAGTACGCAGCCTGCCGATGTGCCCAACGCGTGGCTGACTACAACAAAAAACCTAGACGTGAAACGTTGCACCATGCTGCCGGTCTCTTCTTCGCCATCAACTTTCGTTTCCTGCACCGCCAGCACGTCTATGTCGCGTTCCGTTAAAAGCCGGTAAAGCTGGCTCTGCTTTCTTTTCCCTGCCAGTCCTCTCACATTTATGGTGGCAACTTTTAACGGAAATGCAGGAGCCATTTTTAACGAAAGGAAAAGAGACCAGCAGCACTGTGCTTACCTCTCACGTCTAGCACGTGGCTAGACGATGCCATCGCCGGCGGTGCCGTCCGGCGCCGGTACTTGAACTTGCCCGACTTGCTCAGCGTTGCCGCCTCGCTTGTCGGACGTAACGTTGGGGCGCGGTCGAAGGGATGACCGCCGTACCTGGGCAGTCTTTGCCGGAGGTTCCTCGACGCCCGGCGTCATGGCGTGGGTCCCGTCGTTGCTGGTCTGGGGGTGCGGGCGCTTCGACGCCACGGTGGCAGTGGTAGGCGTCTGGAGGCCCCCCTTCTCTGCCTGTGGCTCGCTCCGGCTTTTTTGCTCGCCGCATTTTGTTGCTGGCGAGCTCTCCGTCGCCTTCCCAGCCGTGTCGCTCGACGCTTCCAAATCACCCGCCGCTCCTTGGTGCTTCGGTTCAGGAACCTTTAGGGTGTCGGCTCCAGTAGTCGCACGCGTGACCTCTTTTTTCGGCTGGTTGCCCTTCGAGCCCGCCGAGTCCGCTGCCGCTTGTTTTTCTTCCGAGCCATCCACGCTCGGGGCGGCACCGCCGCACGGCGCCGACGTGTCCAGTGGTCCCGCCCGCTTTCCTGCCTCGTCGGTACCACTCGCTGCCTCCTCGGCCTCGGCGGCGTCCATGAGCTCCTCGTGTTCGTCCGCCCTCAGCAGTCCGGTCGCCGACGCGTAGGTGCGGATGCAGTCTGCGTCCGCGTGTCCGTAGCGCCGGCACTTCGAACACCTCGGAACCTTGCAGTCACGGCGAACGTGACCCGTGCCGTGGCAACGCAGGCATTGCATTGCCCTCCCGGGCACCACCACGAGGGCCAATTCACCGGCGACTCTAACCTGGTGGGGCAGGTCGTCCACCTTGAGTCCGGGCTTCAACTTGAGGAGCAGGCTCCTGGTGGTTGAGCCCTTTTCCCGCATGCCCTGGACGCGCCAACGCTCACGGGTCACCTCAGTGACGTTTCCGAACGTTGCAAACGCTGACCGGATGTCTTCGTCCTGCACGCCGTAAAGCAGCCAATGCAGGCGAAGTTTGACCTGCTGGTCTTCGGGGTCGAAAATGACACATCGACGCCCTTTCACCTTCAGCTCCTTCATGGCAGCAAGTTTCTTTGTGGCTTCGCCGGTGTTCAGGGTGACCGCCCAGACATGGTTAATCTGGTAAGCACCCACTGCCAGCACGTCGGGTAGAACACCAGCAGTTGCAAGGGCGTCTCGGAAATCTTCGACCCGGTAAGGCCTCTCACGCACGTCTCCGTGCAAGAACAACGTGTTCTGAACGATTCGACCGGTAGGCAAAGTAGGCAGCACGATTTCGTAGTCCTTATCGTCTTCGGCGGTGATCCTGTTACCGCGGCCGGCACGGGCCGCTATCGCCGCTCCATCGGAGCCGTTCATTCTTCGTCCGTTCGCTTGCGCGGCCGGAAGTAGAATGAGCATGGTATGGCCGATGGCGGGAGACACCGCTTTACGACTCTACTTGTAACTACCAATGTGCTCTTGTCAATAACATCAATGTGTAATTATTGAAGTGTGACTAATGAGTGCGACTAATAAAAATAAAAAAAACAGCAGTATACATTGTAGAGAATAACTAAAAAAGCAGAAAAAAAAGAAGGTGCCATCAGCACTCGGTGTTCCCAGGTGGTCTCCCTCCCAAGTACTGACCGAGCCCAATGCTGCTTAGCTTCGGGGATCGGACGAGAACCGGCGCATTCAGCATGGTATGGCCGATGGCGGGAGACACCGCTTTACGACTCTACTTGTAACTACCAATGTGCTCTTGTCAATAACATCAATGTGTAATTATTGAAGTGTGACTAATGAGTGCGACTAATAAAAATAAAAAAACAGCAGTATACATTGTAGAGAATAACTAAAAAAGCAGAAAAAAAAGAAGGTGCCATCAGCACTCGGTGTTCCCAGGTGGTCTCCCTCCCAAGTACTGACCGAGCCCAATGCTGCTTAGCTTCGGGGATCGGACGAGAACCGGCGCATTCAGCATGGTATGGCCGATGGCGGGAGACACCGCTTTACGACTCTACTTGTAACTACCAATGTGCTCTTGTCAATAACATCAATGTGTAATTATTGAAGTGTGACTAATGAGTGCGACTAATAAAAATAAAAAAACAGCAGTATACATTGTAGAGAATAACTAAAAAAGCAGAAAAAAAAGAAGGTGCCATCAGCACTCGGTGTTCCCAGGTGGTCTCCCTCCCAAGTACTGACCGAGCCCAATGCTGCTTAGCTTCGGGGATCGGACGAGAACCGGCGCATTCAGCATGGTATGGCCGATGGCGGGAGACACCGCTTTACGACTCTACTTGTAACTACCAATGTGCTCTTGTCAATAACATCAATGTGTAATTATTGAAGTGTGACTAATGAGTGCGACTAATAAAAATAAAAAAACAGCAGTATACATTGTAGAGAATAACTAAAAAAGCAGAAAAAAAAGAAGGTGCCATCAGCACTCGGTGTTCCCAGGTGGTCTCCCTCCCAAGTACTGACCGAGCCCAATGCTGCTTAGCTTCGGGGATCGGACGAGAACCGGCGCATTCAGCATGGTATGGCCGATGGCGGGAGACACCGCTTTACGACTCTACTTGTAACTACCAATGTGCTCTTGTCAATAACATCAATGTGTAATTATTGAAGTGTGACTAATGAGTGCGACTAATAAAAATAAAAAAACAGCAGTATACATTGTAGAGAATAACTAAAAAAGCAGAAAAAAAAGAAGGTGCCATCAGCACTCGGTGTTCCCAGGTGGTCTCCCTCCCAAGTACTGACCGAGCCCAATGCTGCTTAGCTTCGGGGATCGGACGAGAACCGGCGCATTCAGCATGGTATGGCCGATGGCGGGAGACACCGCTTTACGACTCTACTTGTAACTACCAATGTGCTCTTGTCAATAACATCAATGTGTAATTATTGAAGTGTGACTAATGAGTGCGACTAATAAAAATAAAAAAAACAGCAGTATACATTGTAGAGAATAACTAAAAAAGCAGAAAAAAAAGAAGGTGCCATCAGCACTCGGTGTTCCCAGGTGGTCTCCCTCCCAAGTACTGACCGAGCCCAATGCTGCTTAGCTTCGGGGATCGGACGAGAACCGGCGCATTCAGCATGGTATGGCCGATGGCGGGAGACACCGCTTTACGACTCTACTTGTAACTACCAATGTGCTCTTGTCAATAACATCAATGTGTAATTATTGAAGTGTGACTAATGAGTGCGACTAATAAAAATAAAAAAACAGCAGTATACATTGTAGAGAATAACTAAAAAAGCAGAAAAAAAAGAAGGTGCCATCAGCACTCGGTGTTCCCAGGTGGTCTCCCTCCCAAGTACTGACCGAGCCCAATGCTGCTTAGCTTCGGGGATCGGACGAGAACCGGCGCATTCAGCATGGTATGGCCGATGGCGGGAGACACCGCTTTACGACTCTACTTGTAACTACCAATGTGCTCTTGTCAATAACATCAATGTGTAATTATTGAAGTGTGACTAATGAGTGCGACTAATAAAAATAAAAAAACAGCAGTATACATTGTAGAGAATAACTAAAAAAGCAGAAAAAAAAGAAGGTGCCATCAGCACTCGGTGTTCCCAGGTGGTCTCCCTCCCAAGTACTGACCGAGCCCAATGCTGCTTAGCTTCGGGGATCGGACGAGAACCGGCGCATTCAGCATGGTATGGCCGATTTTGTTTTTTTTTTTTTCTTTATTACCTGGCTTTGGTAAAAACACATTACACGGACAACACTTTCATAAATTTACCATATATGTACACTCTACATGAGGACACAAATATCAACCGGCAAAGTGCTGGTATCGTCAGGTTAAAATTCAGACAAGGTGACAAGCGGCTCCACTCTTGAGAGCCACTCTGGTGGTTCCGGTGCCATTTTGTGAACCTCAATAAACCAGTGAACACTCTCTCTGAAATAAGCTCGGGCAGGCCGCGCATCCTTGTCAAGATGCTGACCTGCCATTCTCGAGCGCCACAAAGAGTGGAGGCCCATTAGCATTATTGCATCAAATGGAACGCCATCTTCGTTCTCTACATTCAAAAAACGAATACCGCGCGAGTCCAAAGGAAAATCTTTCTTAATAGCTCTCTGCAGCACATCCCAAAAATAAACTCCCTCCCAACAATGTAAAAAAACATGATCTATTGTTTCAGGTGACTTACAAATTATACAATGCGTGCCCCAGAGCAAAAAGCAGCCCTTTCCCGCCAAAAATGTTTTTACTGGTAAGGTTCCTGAATGCAGCTTAAAGAAAAATGTTTTGGTACCCGGTTGTACATGCATCTTTTTTACCCTCTTTAAAACCTTGCTGCCTGGGCCTCCACTGTACAATGACCGATACAGCGGCACTGGAAAAACAATGTCACATAAGGCAAAATAAAGTTCTTTTCGCTTCACATTGAATAGATACTCTCGTGAAAAACGTACATAAAGGAATCTGACACTGGACACTATTTCTTTGTAAAAACCCCCGATCCCTCCCACACAATCTTCGGTGGATACAACAAATTCAGGGAGCGATCTACCCAGTCGTAATTGACAGAGTGTGCGGAGAAACGGATCTGTCACGTCTCTAAAGAACAAAAAACGGTTGACCAGCTGGCGTAAAAAGAGGTGACCCAATCCGAGGCCCCCGTCTTTGACCCGACGAAACAAGTTGGTACGGCTGCACCGTTCCCACTCAGAAGCCCAGACAAACATGGCAAATATTCTATGAAATTTCTGGACATTCTTTCGTGAGCAGTGCAGCACCTGCATCACGTACCAGAGCTTGCTGATAAAAAACAGGTTGCAAACGGTGGCTCTGGCAAAAATCGATAACGAAGCTCCTTTCCATTTCACCGCTTTCTCCTGCGTATCTTTCACCTGCTCTTTCCAGTAGTTGTCGCTCTCGCGATAACAATCGAGCGGAACTCCCAAGTACTTGCCTGGGGTCGTAGCCCAAGGCACATTAGCGAAGTGGTCCGGCTTCGATGGCCACGATCCATGCCAGAGCCCAAGGCTCTTGGACCAGTTCACGCCACTCCCCGTAGCCTTGCTGAACTCACGCACTGTTTCGACGACCTGTGATATACTCTTCCGATCCCTTGTGAAAATAGCAATGTCATCTGCATATGCTAACAATTTCACTTCGACTGCTTGCAATTGGAAACCAAGGATGCTATTGTTATTAATTATTTTCATGCACAGAGTTTCTATATAAATACAAAATAACAGAGGGCTTAGGGGGCAACCCTGTCGCACCGAACGCTGCACGTTAATGGGGGCCCCCAGACTCCTATTTACAATCAACCTCGTCGTGCAGTTTCGGTACGCCAGGGCCACTCCCTCACATATAACAGAACCAAGGTTAACATGATTTAAAACAGCAAACAAAATTCTGTGGTCAACACAGTCGAAAGCTTTTTCAAGGTCAATCTGTAAAATAGCGACCCGATCATCAGAGTAATCACAGCACTCGAGAATGCTTCGCGCTTTATGAGTATTCAGAACAATGGATCGCCCTTTAATACCACATGTTTGGTGAGGCCCGACGATGTCCTTTATCGCTGTCTGCAGTCTGCGAGCCAATACTTTCATGTAGATTTTGTACTCTACATTTGTTAGGGCTATGGGTCGATATGCTGATACAGATCTGAGTTTGTATACATCATCGGTTTTAGGTATGAGAACGGTATGGGATGACCTGTATGATGGAGGCAACGTATTTAATTTATATGCTTCATTGAATATCACTGTCAGGATAGGGCTAATGTCGTGTTTGAATACTTTATAAAACGCGGCAGTGAATCCGTCCGGTCCAGGCGACTTTCCAGGGTTTAGCTTGTCTATGGCATCCTCAACTTCAGTAACTGTTATTTCACGCTCCAAACTCTCTTTTCTTTCATCGTCCAGACGGGGTAATACGGGCAGAAATTCATCCTTGAAATGTTGAGAATCTATGTCGTGCATTGCAAACAGCTTCCGATAATGTTCAGTAAATGCTCTCGTTATAGCCTCTGTATCAGTTGATACGTTACCGCCCCATTCTATTTCGCGTACGTGGTTCTGTTCGGCACGTGCTTTTTCCAAGCCTAAGGCCCGTTTCGATGGCATTTCGCCGGCAGCGGTGTCCTCTGCCCTTGCCCTCACAAGCGCACCCCGATAACGCTGTTCGTCCAGCTGCTCTAACTTTTGTTTTATTTTTCTTATGTCTTCCGTCCATTTTCCGGGGGCTCGGCATTCATGCTTCAATAGCTTATCAAGAAGCTCTTTCATTTCCGTCTCTTTCTTTCTCTGATCGTGCCGAATGCACGTTGCCCGATCAATTGCTTTTAATTTTATAGTTTCTTTACACAGCTCCCACTGTTGCCAAATGTGCAGACTTTTGCTAGGTTTTAATTTGCCAATTTCCTCTATTACAGTTGAATTAAATTTTTCGTCCTCCAGGAGCTTGCTATTTAATTTCCACGTATCCCACGAGAAAGAATTACTTCGCTTATTTATTCCAATAGAGCACTCGACTAAGCAGTGATCAGAGAACGACACTGGGACTACAGCATAACTAGTACATGCCGGCAGGATGTCAACGGATACATAAATGCGGTCAAGTCGCGCATGACTAGGCCCTTCGAACCGCGTGTACTTAATCGCACTCGTACGTTGAAGACATTCTGCGACATCCTCAAGATCCCAGTTCTCGAGAACGCGCGTCAAAACATCAGTGCTCTTTTCTCTAAAGCCCCGAGTGCTCGTCTTGTCGTGTGCACTGAGAACGCAGTTAAAGTCACCCAACAAGATTGTCTGCTTTTCTGCACAGAGTCGTCGTTCGAGGCCGTGAAAAAACAGGGCCCTTTCTTCCACCTTGTTGGGCGCGTACACACAGACAATACGCCACTCGTCACTATTCAAAGAAACGTCTAGGGCCACACACCGACCCGTGGGACACGAAAAATGACCGTTCACTCTGAGCTCCGGCAACTTCTTGACAAAAAGTACGCAGCCAGCCGATGTACCCAGTGCGTGGCTGACTACAACAAAAAACCTAGACGTGAAACGTTGCACCATGCTGCCGGTCTCTTCTTCGCCATCAACTTTCGTTTCCTGCACCGCCAGCACGTCTATATCGCGTTCCGTTAAAAGCCGGTAAAGCTGGCTTTGCTTTCTTTTCCCTGCCAGTCCTCTAACGTTTAGGGTTGCAACTTTTAACGGACATGCAGGAGCCATTTTAACGAAAGGGTAAGAGACCAGCAGCACTGTGCTTACCTCTCACGTCTAGCCCGTGGCTAGACGACGCCATCGCCGGCGGTGCCGTCCGGCGCCGGCACTTGCACTTGCCCGACTGGCTCGGCGTTGCCACCTCGCTTGTCGGACGGAACGTTGGGGCGCGGACGAAGGGATGACCGCCGTACTTGGGCGGTCTTTGCTGGGGGTTCCTCAACACCCGGCGTCGTCGCTCGAGTCCCGTCGTTGCTGGTCTGCTGGTGGGGGCGCTTCGACGCCACGGCGGCGTTGGTAGTCGTCTGGCCGCCAGGCTTCTCCGCCTGCGGCTCGCTCGGGCTTTTCTGCTCGCCGCCTTTGGTTCCTAGCGAGCTCTCCGTCGCTTTCTCAGTCGTGTCGCTCGACCCAGGCACATTACCCGCCGCTCCTTGGCGCGTCGGTTCAGGAACCTGGCGGGTGTCAGCTCCAAAGGACGCTGGCAGGACCTGTCTTATCGGCGGTGTGCCTTTTGAGCCAGACGAGTCACTGACGTCTGTTCAGCCGCGCCAGCCCCTTTCGAGGCTTCACCGCTGGAAGGCGCCGACGTGTCCGGTTGACCCGCCTGCTTTCTCGCCTCGTCAGTCCCCCTCGCTGCCTCCTCGGCCTCGGCGACGTCCATGAGCTCGTTGTGCTCGTCAGCCCTTGGCAGTCCGGTCGCCGACGCGTAGGTGCGGACGCAGTCCGCGTCTGCATGTCCATAGCGCCTGCACTTCGAACAGCGGGGCACCTTGCAGTCTCGGCGAACATGACCCGTGCCGTGGCAACGCAGGCATTGCATTGCCCTCCCGGGCACCACCACGAGGGCCAATTCGCCGGCGACTCTAACCTGGTGGGGCAGGTCGTCCACCTTCAGTCCAGGCTTCAACTTGAGGAGCACGCTCCTGGTGGTTGAGCCCTTTTCCCGCATGCCCTGGACGCGCCAACGCTCACGCGTCACCTCGGTGACGTTTCCGAACGCTGCAAAAGCTGTCCGGACGTCTTCGTCCTGCACGCCGTAGAGCAGCCAATGCAGGCGAAGTTTCACCTGTTGGTCTTCAGGGTCGAAAATGACACACCGGCGCCCTTTCACCTTCAGCTCCTTCATGGCAGCGAGTTTCTTTGTGGCTTCGCCGGTGTTCAGGGTGACCGCCCAGACATGGTTAATCTGGTAAGCACCCACTGCCAGCACGTCGGGTAGAACACCAGCAGTTGCAAGGGCGTCTCGGAAATCTTCGACCCGGTAAGGCCTCTCACGCACGTCTCCGTGCAAGAACAACGTGTTCTGAACGATACGACCGGTAGGCAAAGTAGGCAGCACGATTTCGTAGTCCTTATCGTCTTCGGCGGTGATCCTGTTACCGCGGCCGGCACGGGCCGCTATCGCCGCTCCATCGGAGCCGTTCATTCTTCGTCCGCTCGCTTGCGCGGCCGGAAGTAGAATGCAGCATGGTATGGCCGATGGCGGGAGACACCGCTTTACGACTCTACTTGTAACTACCAATGTGCTCTTGTCAATAACATCAATGTGTAATTATTGAAGTGTGACTAATGAGTGCGACTAATAAAAATAAAAAAACAGCAGTATACATTGTAGAGAATAACTAAAAAAGCAGAAAAAAAAGAAGGTGCCATCAGCACTCGGTGTTCCCAGGTGGTCTCCCTCCCAAGTACTGACCGAGCCCAATGCTGCTTAGCTTCGGGGATCGGACGAGAACCGGCGCATTCAGCATGGTATGGCCGATGGCGGGAGACACCGCTTTACGACTCTACTTGTAACTACCAATGTGCTCTTGTCAATAACATCAATGTGTAATTATTGAAGTGTGACTAATGAGTGCGACTAATAAAAATAAAAAAACAGCAGTATACATTGTAGAGAATAACTAAAAAAGCAGAAAAAAAAGAAGGTGCCATCAGCACTCGGTGTTCCCAGGTGGTCTCCCTCCCAAGTACTGACCGAGCCCAATGCTGCTTAGCTTCGGGGATCGGACGAGAACCGGCGCATTCAGCATGGTATGGCCGATGGCGGGAGACACCGCTTTACGACTCTACTTGTAACTACCAATGTGCTCTTGTCAATAACATCAATGTGTAATTATTGAAGTGTGACTAATGAGTGCGACTAATAAAAATAAAAAAACAGCAGTATACATTGTAGAGAATAACTAAAAAAGCAGAAAAAAAAGAAGGTGCCATCAGCACTCGGTGTTCCCAGGTGGTCTCCCTCCCAAGTACTGACCGAGCCCAATGCTGCTTAGCTTCGGGGATCGGACGAGAACCGGCGCATTCAGCATGGTATGGCCGATGGCGGGAGACACCGCTTTACGACTCTACTTGTAACTACCAATGTGCTCTTGTCAATAACATCAATGTGTAATTATTGAAGTGTGACTAATGAGTGCGACTAATAAAAATAAAAAAAACAGCAGTATACATTGTAGAGAATAACTAAAAAAGCAGAAAAAAAAGAAGGTGCCATCAGCACTCGGTGTTCCCAGGTGGTCTCCCTCCCAAGTACTGACCGAGCCCAATGCTGCTTAGCTTCGGGGATCGGACGAGAACCGGCGCATTCAGCATGGTATGGCCGATGGCGGGAGACACCGCTTTACGACTCTACTTGTAACTACCAATGTGCTCTTGTCAATAACATCAATGTGTAATTATTGAAGTGTGACTAATGAGTGCGACTAATAAAAATAAAAAAAACAGCAGTATACATTGTAGAGAATAACTAAAAAAGCAGAAAAAAAAGAAGGTGCCATCAGCACTCGGTGTTCCCAGGTGGTCTCCCTCCCAAGTACTGACCGAGCCCAATGCTGCTTAGCTTCGGGGATCGGACGAGAACCGGCGCATTCAGCATGGTATGGCCGATGGCGGGAGACACCGCTTTACGACTCTACTTGTAACTACCAATGTGCTCTTGTCAATAACATCAATGTGTAATTATTGAAGTGTGACTAATGAGTGCGACTAATAAAAATAAAAAAACAGCAGTATACATTGTAGAGAATAACTAAAAAAGCAGAAAAAAAAGAAGGTGCCATCAGCACTCGGTGTTCCCAGGTGGTCTCCCTCCCAAGTACTGACCGAGCCCAATGCTGCTTAGCTTCGGGGATCGGACGAGAACCGGCGCATTCAGCATGGTATGGCCGATGGCGGGAGACACCGCTTTACGACTCTACTTGTAACTACCAATGTGCTCTTGTCAATAACATCAATGTGTAATTATTGAAGTGTGACTAATGAGTGCGACTAATAAAAATAAAAAAACAGCAGTATACATTGTAGAGAATAACTAAAAAAGCAGAAAAAAAAGAAGGTGCCATCAGCACTCGGTGTTCCCAGGTGGTCTCCCTCCCAAGTACTGACCGAGCCCAATGCTGCTTAGCTTCGGGGATCGGACGAGAACCGGCGCATTCAGCATGGTATGGCCGATTTTTTTTTTTTTTTTTTTTTCTTTATTACCTGGCTTTGGTACACAGCACATAATACACACAACACTGGTGTAAAAACCACCCGATGTACAAAGTACATATGGTGACTGTGTAATCAACCAGCATGGTGCTGGTATCGTCAAGTTAAAATTCGGGCAATGTCACCAGCGGCTGTAGTCTTGACAGCCATTCGGGTGGTTCCGGTTCCGCTTTATATAATTCTATAAACCAATCAATACTCTCCCTGAAGTACGCTCGTGCAGGCCGCGCATCTTTATCGAAATGGTAGCCTGCCATTCGCGATCTCCACAAGGAGTGGAGGCCCAGGAGCATAATTGCATCGAAAGGAACCCCATCTTCATTGTTTACGCACAAAAACCGAATGCCATACGGGTGCAGCGGGAACTCTTTCTTGACAGATCTCTGCAAAACGTCCCAAAAATAAACCCCCTCCCAACAGTGCAAAAAAACATGATCTATGGTTTCCGGCAATTTACAAATTAAACAATGAGTACCCCATGGCAAAAAACAACCCCTTTTCTCCAAAAAAGATTTAACAGGCAACGTTCCGGTATGCAGTTTAAAGAAAAAGGTCTTTGTTCCCGGCTGCACACGCATTTTTTTTACTCTCTTTAAAACAGTTGCTACCTGGGCCTCCACTGTACAAGGACCTGTACAACGGCACTGGAAAGACGATGTCGCATAAGGCAAAATAAAGTTCTTTTCGTTTTACACTCCAAAGGTACTCCCTTGAAAATCTCACAGTGAGAAACCTGATACTAAACACAATTTCTTTAAAGAAAGCCCCAATCCCTCCCACAAAATCCTCGGTAGTCACTACATACTCTGGGAGACATCTACCAAGTCGCAATTGACACAGTGTTCGCAGGAAAGGATCGGTGACATCTCTAAAAAACAAAAACCGGTTGACCAGCTGCCGTAAAAACAAGTGACCGAGTCCCAGTCCCCCGTCCTTAACCCGTCGAAACAAGTTGGTACGGCTGCATCGCTCCCACTCAGAAGCCCAGACAAATATGGCAAATATTCTGTGAAACTTCTGCACATTAGTCCGGGAGCAATGCAGCACCTGCATCACGTACCACAACTTGCTGATAAAAAACAAGTTACAAACAGTGGCTCTGGCAAAGATCGATATGGCGGCTCCTTTCCACTTATCTGCCCTCTCCCGTATATCTTTCGCCTGACCCTTCCAATAATGATCGCTGTCGCGATAACCATCGAGCGGGACGCCCAAATACCTGCCCGGGGTCGTCACCCAAGGCACGTTAGCGAAGTGGTCAGGTTTGGTTAGCCACGATCCGTGCCAGAGCCCTAGAGACTTCGACCAGTTAACTCCGCTGCCTGTAGCTTGGCTGAATGTACGCACGGTTTCTACTGTCTGTGTTATACTACGTTTGTCCCTTGTAAAAATAGCCACATCATCCGCGTACGCAAGCAGCTTAACTTCTGCTGCTTGTAACTGAAAACCGTTGATGCTATGTTCGTTGACAATTTTCATGCAGAGAGTTTCAATATACATGCAAAATAACAAAGGGCTGAGGGGGCAACCCTGACGAACCGAACGTTGCACACTAATGGGGGCCCCCAGACTCTTATTCACGATCAACTTTGTAGTGCAGTTTCGGTACGCCAGGGCCACTCCCTCGCAAATAACAGAACCGAGGTTAACATAATTTAACAGAGCAAACAAAATTCTATGGTCAACACAATCGAACGCCTTTTGAAAATCAATCTGTAAGATGGCAACTCGCTCATCTGAATAATCACAACATTCGAGTATGCTGCGCGCTATGTGAATATTGGTCACAATCGATCGCCCTTTGATACCGCACGTTTGGTGAGGCCCGACGATGTCCTTAATCACAGTCTGTAGTCTTCGAGCCAGAACCTTCATATATATTTTGTATTCTACGTTAGTAAGGGCTATTGGTCTATACCCTGAAACAAATTTTAGCTTATCTGGGTCCTCGGTTTTAGGGATAAGTACTGTGTGGGAAGACCGGTATGACGGTGGCAATGTGTTTAATTTGTACGCTTCATTAAAGATGACTGTGAGTATAGGGCTTATTTCGTGTTTAAACTGTTTATAAAAAGCGGCGGTGAATCCGTCAGGTCCGGGTGATTTTCCAGGATTTAACTTGTCTATTGCTAGTTCAATTTCGGTTGAGGTTATTGGCCTTTGCAAATTCTCCTTTCTTTCATCGTCCACGCGAGGCAAAACAGGCAAATACTCGTTTTTAAATTTTTCCAGGTCTACGTCGTGCGCGGCGAATAATGCCCGATAATGCTCAGTGAAAGCCATTTTAATGTCCTCTGTATCGCCTGTTACCGACCCGCCCCATTCTATCTCATGTATGTGGTTTCTTTCCGCGCGTGCTTTTTCCAAGCACAGCGCTCGCTTCGATGGCGTTTCACCCGCGGCTGTGTCCTCTGCCCTTGCCCTCACCAACGCACCGCGATAACGTTCTTCGTCCAGTTGCTCAATCTTTTGTTTTACTTTTCTGATGTCTTCTGACCATTTTCCGGGGGCTCGGCATTCATGCTTTAGTAGCCTATCAAGAAGCTCTTTCATTTCCGTCTCTTTCTTTCTCTGATCATGCCGAATGCGCGTTGCCCTGTCAATTGCTTTTAATTTTATAGTTTCTTTACACAGCTCCCAGTGTTGCCAAATGTGCAGACTTTTGCTTGGTTCTAATTTGCCAATTTCCTCAATTACACTTGAATTAAATTCTTCATCCTCCAGCAGCTTCCTATTTAATTTCCATGTTTCCCACGAGAAAGAATTGGTTCGCTTCTTATTTCCGATAGAGCATTCCACTAAGCAGTGGTCAGAAAAGGACACCGCGACTACAGCATAACTAGTACATGCCGGCAGGATGTCAACGGATACATAAATGCGGTCAAGTCTCGCATAACTAGGCCCTTCAAAACGCGTGTACTTAATCGCACTCGCATACTGAAGACATTCTGCAACATCCTCAAGATCCCAGTTCTCGAGAATGCGCGTCAAGACATCTGTGCTCTTTTCTCTAAAGCCGCGAGTGCTCGTCTTGTCGTGTGCACTGAGAACGCAGTTAAAGTCGCCCAACAGTATCGTCTGCTTTTCTGCACAGAGTCGTTGTTCTAGGCCGTGAAAAAACAGGGCCCTTTCTTCCACCTTGTTGGGCGCGTACACACACACAATACGCCACTCGACATTATTCAAAGAAAAGTCAAGAACCACACACCGGCCCGTCGCACACGAAAAATGACCATTCACTTGGAGCTCCGGCAACTTCTTCACAAAAAGTACGCAGCCGGCCGATGTGCCCAGTGCGTGGCTGACCACAACAAAAAACCTAGACGTGAAACGTCGCACCATGCTGCCGGTCTCTTCTTCACCATCAACTTTCGTTTCCTGCACCGCCAGCACATCTATGTCGCGTTCCGTTAAAAGTCGATAAAGCTGGCCCTGCTTTCTTTTTCCCGCCAGTCCTCTAACGTTTAGGGTTGCAACTTTTAACGGGCATGCAGGAGCCATTTTAACGAAAAGAAGAGAGACCAGCAGCACTGTGCTTACCTCTCACGTCTAGCGCGGGGCTAGACGACGCCATCGCCGGCGGTGCCGTCCGGCGCCGGCACTTGAACTTGCCCGACTGGCTCGGCGTTGCCTCCTCGCCTGTCGGACGGAACGTTGGGGCGCGGACGAAGGGATGACCGCCGTACTTGGGCAGTCTTTGCTGGGGGTTCCTCGACACCCGGCGTCGTCGCTTGAGTCCCGTCGTCGCTGGTCTGCGGGTGCGGGCGCTTCGACGCCACGGCGGCGTTGATAGACGTCTGGCCGCCAGGCTTCTCCGCCTGCGGCTCGCTCGGGCTTTTCTGCTCGCCGCCCTTGGTTCCTGGCGAGCTCTCCGTCGCTTTGCCCGTCGTGTCGCTCGACCCAGCCGCATTACCCGCCGCTCGTTGGCGCGTCGGTTCAGGAACCTGGCGGGTGTCAGCTCCTAAGGACGCTGGCAGGACCTGTGTTATCGGCGGGGTGCCTTTTGAGCCAGACGAGTCACCTGACGCTTCTTGTTCAGCCGGGCCAGCCCCTTTCGAGGCTTCACCGCTGGAAGGCGCCGATGTGTCCGGTTGACCCGCCTGCTTTCTCGCCTCGTCAGTCCCCCTCGCTGCCTCCTCGGCCTCGGCGACGTCCATGAGCTCGTTGTGCTCGTCAGCCCTTGGCAGTCCGGTCGCCGACGCGTAGGTGCGGACGCAGTCCGCGTCTGCATGTCCATAGCGCCTGCACTTCGAACAGCGGGGCACCTTGCAGTCTCGGCGAACATGACCCGTGCCGTGGCAACGCAGGCATTGCATTGCCCTCCCGGGCACCACCACGAGGGCCAATTCGCCGGCGACTCTAACCTGGTGGGGCAGGTCGTCCACCTTCAGTCCAGGCTTCAACTTGAGGAGCACGCTCCTGGTGGTTGAGCCCTTTTCCCGCATGCCCTGGACGCGCCAACGCTCACGCGTCACCTCGGTGACGTTTCCGAACGCCGCGAAAGCTGTCCGTACGTCTTCGTCCTGCACACCGTAGAGCAGCCAGTGCAGGCGAAGTTTCACCCTGTTGGTCTTCAGGGTCGAAAATGACGCACCGGCGCCCTTTCACCTTGAGCTCCTTCAACGCGGCCAGTTTCTTTGTAGCTTCTCCGGTGTTGAGGGTCACCGCCCAGACATGGTTAATCTGGTACGCCCCCAACGCCACCACGTCGGGGAGCACACCAGCGGTGACCAGGGCGTCTCGGAAGTCTTCGACCCTGTAGGGCCTCTCACGCACGTCACCGTGCAAAAACAACGTGTTGTGAACAACACGACCGGTAGGCAGAGTGGGCAGCACAATTTCGTATTCCTTATCATCGTCGACGGTGATCCTGTTTCCGCGGCTGGCTTGGGCCGCTATCGCCGCTCCATCGGAGCCGTTCATTCTGCGTCCGTTCGCTGGCGCGCCCGGAAGTAGAATGCATGGTATGGCCGATGGCGGGAGACACCGCTTTACGACTCTACTTGTAACTACCAATGTGCTCTTGTCAATAACATCAATGTGTAATTATTGAAGTGTGACTAATGAGTGCGACTAATAAAAATAAAAAAACAGCAGTATACATTGTAGAGAATAACTAAAAAAGCAGAAAAAAAAGAAGGTGCCATCAGCACTCGGTGTTCCCAGGTGGTCTCCCTCCCAAGTACTGACCGAGCCCAATGCTGCTTAGCTTCGGGGATCGGACGAGAACCGGCGCATTCAGCATGGTATGGCCGATTTTTTTTTTTTTTTTTTTTTTCTTTATTACCTGGCTTTGGTACACAGCACATAATACACACAACACTGGTGTAAAAGCCACCCGATGTACAAGGTACATATGGTGACTGTGTAATCAACCAGCATGGTGCTGGTATCGTCAAGTTAAAATTCGGGCAATGTCACCAGTGGCTGTAGTCTTGACAGCCATTCGGGTGGTTCCGGTTCCGCTTTATATAATTCTATAAACCAATCAATACTCTCCCTGAAGTACGCTCGTGCAGGCCGCGCATCTTTGTCGAAATGGTGGCCTGCCATTCGCGATCTCCACAAGGAGTGGAGGCCCAGGAGCATAATTGCATCGAAAGGAACCCCATCTTCATTGTTTACGCACAAAAACCGAATGCCATACGGGTGCAGCGGGAACTCTTTCTTGACTGATCTCTGCAAAACGTCCCAAAAATAAACCCCCTCCCAACAGTGCAAAAAAACATGATCTATGGTTTCCGGCAATTTGCAAATTAAACAATGAGTACCCCATGGCAAAAAACAACCCCTTTTCTCCAAAAAAGATTTAACAGGCAACGTTCCAGTATGCAGTTTAAAGAAAAAGGTCTTTGTTCCCGGCTGCACCCTCATTTTTTTTACTCTCTTTAAAACATTGCTGCCTGGGCCTCCACTGTACAAGGACCTGTACAACGGCACTGGAAGGACGATGTCGCATAAGGCAAAATAAAGTTCTTTTCGTTTACACTCCAAAGGTACTCCCTTGAAAATCTTACAGTGAGAAACCTGATACTAAAAACAATTTCTTTAAAGAAAGCCCCAATCCCTCCCACAAAATCCTCGGTGGTCACTACATACTCTGGGAGACATCTACCAAGTCGCAATTGACACAGTGTGCGCAGGAAGGGATCAGTGACGTCTCTAAAAAACAAAAAACGGTTAACAAGCTGCCGCAAAAAGAGGTGACCAAGTCCCAGTCCCCCATCTTTGACCCGTCGAAACAAGTTGGTACGGCTGCATCGCTCCCACTCAGAAGCCCAGACAAATATGGCAAATATTCTGTGAAACTTCTGCACATTAGTCCGGGAGCAATGCAGCACCTGCATTACGTACCACAACTTGCTGATAAAAAACAAGTTACAAACTGTGGCTCTGGCAAAGATCGATAAGGCGGCACCTTTCCACTTGTCGGCTTTCTCCCGTATGTCTTTCGCCTGAGCTTTCCAATAATGATCGCTGTCGCGATAACCATCGAGCGGGACGCCCAAATACCTGCCCGGGGTCGTCACCCAAGGCACGTTAGCGAAGTGGTCAGGTTTGGTTGGCCACGATCCGTGCCAGAGCCCCAGGGACTTCGACCAATTAACTCCGCTCCCTGTAGATTGGCTGAAATCGCGCACGGTTTCGACAGCCTGTTCGATACTACGTTTGTCCCTTGAAAAAATAGCCACATCGTCCGCATATGCAAGCAGCTTAACTTGTGCTGCCTGTAACTCAAAACCATTGATTCTACGTTCATTGACAATTTTGAGGCACAAAGTTTCAATATACACAAAATAACAAAGGGCTGAGGGGGCAACCCTGACGAACCGAACGCTGCACACTAATGGGGCCCCCAGACTCTTATTCACGATCAATTTCGTAGTGCAGTTTCGGTACGCCAGGGCCACTCCCTCGCAAATAACAGAACCAAGGTTAACATAATTTAACAGAGCAAACAAAATTCTATGGTCAACGCAGTCGAACGCCTTTTGAAAATCAATCTGTAAGATGGCGACTCGCTCATCTGAATAATCACAGCATTCAAGTATGCTGCGCGCTATGTGAATATTGGTCACAATCGATCGTCCTTTGATACCACAGTTGATGAGGCCCAACGATGTCCTTAATCACGTCTGTAGTCTGCGAGCCAAAACCTTCATATAGATTTTGTATTCTACGTTAGTGAGGGCTATTGGTCTATACCCTGAAACAAATTTTAGCTTATCTGGATCTTCGGTTTTGGGTATAAGTACTGTGTGGGAAGACCGGTATGACGGTGGTAGTGTATTAAGTTTGTAAGCTTCATTAAATATGACTGTGAGGATAGGGCTTACTTCGTGTTTAAACTGTTTATAAAAAGCGGCGGTGAATCCGTCAGGACCGGGTGATTTTCCAGAATTTAACTTGTCTATTGCTACTTCGACTTCGGCTGAGGTTATTGGCCTTTGCAAACTCTCCTTTCTTTCATCGTCAACGCGGGGCAAAACAGGCAGATACTCGTTCTTAAATTTTTCCAGGTCTACGTCGTGCGCGGCGAACAATGCCCGATAATGTTCAGTGAAAGCCATTTTAATCTCCTCTGTATCGGTTGTTACCGACCCGCCCCATTCTATCTCGTGGATGTGGTTTCTTTCGGCACGTGCTTTTTCCAAACACAGCGCGCGCTTCGATGGCATTTCACCCGCGGCTGTGTCCTCTGCCCTTGCCCTCACCAACGCACCGCGATAACGTTCTTCATCCAGTTGCTCAATCTTTTGTTTTACTTTTCTGATGTCTTCTGACCATTTTCCGGGGGCTCGGCATTCCTGCTCGAGTAGCTTATTAAGCAGCAGTTTTAATTCCTTCTCTTTCCTTTTCTCTTCGTGCCGAATACACGTAGCCCTTTCAATTGCTTTCAATTTTAAAGATTCCTTACATAATTCCCACTGCTGCCAAATACGAAGGTTTTCACTAGGGTCTAATTTGGAGATGCATTCATTTACAGTTAAATTAAACTCCTCGTCCTGCAATAATTTACTGTTTAATTTCCATGTTTCCCACGAGAAAGAGGTGATTCGCTTGGTGATTCCGATAGAGCACTGAACTAGGCAGTGGTCCGAAAACGACACCGGGATAACATCGTAGCTGGTACATTGCGGAAGGATGTCTACCGATACGTAGACGCGGTCAAGTCTTGCATGGCTAGGGCCTTCGAAACGCGTGAACTTTACTGCACTCGTACCTTGAATACATTCAGCTACGTCCTCAAGGTCCCAGCTTTCGACAATACGCGTCAAAATGTCGGTGCTCTTGTCTCTGAAACTCCGAGTGCTCGTTTTGTCGTGCGCACTAAGGACACAGTAAAATCGCCCAACACTATTAACTGCTTTCCTGCACTGAGCCGTTGTTCAAGCTATGAAAAATACACGGCCCTTTCGTCGACCTTGTTGGGCGCGTACACGCACACTACACGCACTCGGAGTTGTTCAGAGAAAAGTCGAGCACAGCAGATCGGCCAGCCTCACATGTAAATGGGCGTTCACCTGCAGCCCCGGCAACTTCTTAAAAAATAGGATGCAGCCTGCCGATGTGCCCACTGCATGGCTAACTACAGCAAAAAAGCGAGACGTGAAACGCTGCACCATGCTGCCGGTCCCTCTCGCCATCGATTTAGTTTCCTGCACGTAGGACGTCTATGTCGCGTTCCGTTAAAGCGATACAGCTGGCTTGTTTCCTTTTGGCTGCCAGTCCTCTAACGTTAAGGGTGGCCACTTTTAACGAACACGCGGGTGCCATTTTACCGAACTGAAAGGAGACCAGCAGCACTGTGCTCACCTCTCACGTCTAGCACGAGGCTAGACGATGCCATCGCCGGCAGTGCCATCCGGCGCAACCGCTGGAGCTTGTCCAACGGGGTCGGCGTTACCGCCGCGCTTCTCGAAAGTCACGTTCGGGCGCGGCCGCAGGGACGACCGCCGTACTTGGGCTGCCTTGGCAGGGGGCTCCTCGACGCCAGGGGCAGCCGGTTGGCTGCCGTCGTTGCTGGACTGTGGGTGGGGGCGCTTCGACGCCGCGGCAGCATTGGTGGGCGTGGGTGTGCCACTCTTCTCCGACAGTGCCTCCTTGGAGGTCTTAACGTCGCCGACCTTGGCAGCTGGTTCACTGTTCGTCGTTAGTCCCAGTCGTCTCGGTTGACGCAGCCGAGTCGACCGCCGCCCTTTGCAGCGCTGGGATGGCAGCCTGTCCCGGTACCTCCTCCTGACGACGCTGCAGGCAGGACCTGTGTTAGCGGATCGTTCGCCGGTGACCCTGACGAGTCATTTACGGCTTCCAGGCCGACGGGCACAGCCCCTTTCGGGGCGTCACTGCCGGTAGGCGCCGACGTGTCTAGTGGTCCCGTCTGCCTTCTCGCGTCTTCCGTGCCCCTCGCCGCCTCTTCCGCCTCGGCGACGTCCATCAGCGCCTCGTTGTCATCCGCCTTTGGCAGCCCGGTAGCCGACGCGTACGTACGGACGCAGTCCGCGTCCGCGTGTCCGTAGCGCCGGCACTTTGAACACCGGGGCACCCTGCAGTCACGGCGTACGTGCCCCGTTCCATGGCAGCGCAGGCACTGCATTGCTCGCCCGGGAACCACCACGAGGGCCAACTCGCCGGCGACACGAACCTGGTGGGGCAGGTCGTCCACCTTGAGACCAGGCTTCAGCTTGAGTAGCACGCTCCTCGTGGTTGAGCCCTTTTCACGCATGCCTTGGACACGCCAACGCTCTCGGGTCACTTCGGTTACGTTCCCGAACGCCGCGAAAGCTGTCCGAATGTCTTCGTCCAGCACGCCGTAGAGCAGCCAATGCAGGACGAAGTTTGACCTGCTGGTCTTCGGGGTCGAAAATGACACACCGACGCCCTTTCACCTTCAACTCCTTCATGGCGGCGAGTTTCTTTGTGGCTTCTCCGGTGTTCAGGGTGACCGCCCAGACATGGTTAATCTGGTACGCCCCCAGCGCCAGCACGTCGGAGAGCACACCAGCAGTGACAAGGGCGTCTCGGAAGTCTTCGACCCTGTAGGGCCTCTCACGCACGTCTCCGTGCAAGAACAAGGTGTTGTTAACAACACGACCGGTGGGCAACGTAGGCAGTACAATCTCGTAATCCTTATCGTCGTCGACGGTGATCCTGTTGCCGCGGCCGGCACGGGCCGCTATCGCCGCTCCATCGGAGCCGTTCATTCTTCGTCCGCTCGCTAGCGCGGCCGGAAGTAGAATGCATGGTATGGCCGATGGCGGGAGACACCGCTTTACGACTCTACTTGTAACTACCAATGTGCTCTTGTCAATAACATCAATGTGTAATTATTGAAGTGTGACTAATGAGTGCGACTAATAAAAATAAAAAAACAGCAGTATACATTGTAGAGAATAACTAAAAAAGCAGAAAAAAAAGAAGGTGCCATCAGCACTCGGTGTTCCCAGGTGGTCTCCCTCCCAAGTACTGACCGAGCCCAATGCTGCTTAGCTTCGGGGATCGGACGAGAACCGGCGCATTCAGCATGGTATGGCCGATGGCGGGAGACACCGCTTTACGACTCTACTTGTAACTACCAATGTGCTCTTGTCAATAACATCAATGTGTAATTATTGAAGTGTGACTAATGAGTGCGACTAATAAAATAAAAAAACAGCAGTATACATTGTAGAGAATAACTAAAAAAGCAGAAAAAAAAGAAGGTGCCATCAGCACTCGGTGTTCCCAGGTGGTCTCCCTCCCAAGTACTGACCGAGCCCAATGCTGCTTAGCTTCGGGGATCGGACGAGAACCGGCGCATTCAGCATGGTATGGCCGATGGCGGGAGACACCGCTTTACGACTCTACTTGTAACTACCAATGTGCTCTTGTCAATAACATCAATGTGT